>NC_090365.1:2961828-3164984 GCF_035084215.1 Heptranchias perlo | reverse complement strand
TCTCTCTCTCTCTCCCTCTTCTCTCTCTCTCTATCCCCTCCTTCTCTCTCTCTCATCCCTCTTCTCTCTCTCTCCCTCTCTCTCTCTCTTCTCCTCTCTCTCTCTCTCTACCCCCTTTCTCTCTCTCTCTATCCCCTTCTCTCTCTCTCTATCCCCTCTCTCTCTCTCATCTCTCTCTCTCTCTCTCCCCTCCTCTCTCTCTCTCTATCCCCTTCTCTCTCTCTCTATCCCTCTTCTCTCTCTTCCCCTTCTCTCTCTCTCTCTCTCTCTCTCCCCTCTCTCTCTCTCTATCCCCTACTTCTCTCTCTCTCTATCTCTCTCTCTCCTCCCTTCTCTCTCTCTCTATCCCCTCCTTCTCCATCCCCTCTCTCTCTCTCTCTCTATTCCCCTCTCTCTCTCTCTCTCCCCTCCCTCTCTCTCTCTCCCTCCTTCTCTCTTTCTATCCCCTCTCTCTCTCTCTCTCTATCCCCCTTCTCTCTCTCTCTATCCCCTCCTTCTCTCTCTCTCTATCCCCTCCTTCTCTCTCTCTCTATCCCCTCCTTCTCTCTCTATCCCCTTCTCTCTCTCTCTATCCCCTCCTTCTCTCTTTCTCTATCCCTCCTTCTCTCTTTCTCTATCCCCTCCTTCTCTCTCTCTCTCTATCCCCCTCCTTTTCTCTCTCTCTCTCTATCACCCTCCTTCTCTCTCTCTCTATCCCCTCCTTCTCTTTCTCTCTATCCCCTCCTTCTCTCTCTCTCTCTATCCCCTCCTTCTCTCTCTCTCTCTCTATCCCCTCCTTCTCTCTCTCTCTCTCTCTATCCCCTCCTTCTCTCTCTCTCTCTCTCTCTATCCCCTTCCTCTCTCTCTCTTTCTCTCTATCCCCTCCTTCTCTCTCTCTCTCTCTCCCCTCCTTCTCTCTCTCTCTCTCTCTCTCTATCCCCTCCTTCTCTCTCTCTCTATCCCCTCCTTCTCTCTCTCTCTCTCTCTATCCCTCCTACTCTCTGTCTATCCCCACTCTGATCTCCCTCCCTCCCTCTCGCTGTCTCCTCCCCGGTCCCGGTCTCTCCGCCTGAACTTGCTCCTCTCATCGACTCGCAGCGCAGCCCCGGAGCGGCCGATCCGCAAAAACAGCGGCCGAGCCGAAAGAAGGAAGGAAGGAAGGAAGGAAGAAGGGGGGGGGAAGGAGGGGGATAGTGCCCGGGCAGTGGTGGGTTCCGCAGCCCCCCGCCACCGTACCATGTCCCGCCGCAAACAAGGCAGCAAACCGCAGCACCGCAGCGAACTGAGCCGTAAGTACCGAGCCGGGAGCCACGGCGAGCAAAAGGGGAAAAAAAGAAGGGGGGAGAGGGCACATTTGCGGGGGGAAAGGGGGGCCAGACCCGCGCGGAGAAGATAGAGTTAAAAGATCTAAAGCAGAAACGAAAAGGAGAGAGGGGATAAGAGTGAGAGAAAGAAAATTGGCGGATAAACAGGTCTGGAGGGTGCATTAACCCTCGCGGCACCGTCTCTATCTTTGAGCCACAAGTGCAGCCAGGTTGGAGAACTGAGTTTTTTGCATTTAAATTGGTGCATGGGCTGGGGGTTCGCATCTAGGCTTTGTGTTTTTTTTAATCAGTTTCCTGGTGAGGTTTAACTCCCATTTGTCTCATTGTTTTTGGGGGGAGAGAGAGAGAGAGAAGAGAAAGGGGGAATTTTGCAAAGCACGCATTTTCTTTTACCGTCTGTTTGATGAGACTGTTTTCAGTCGAAATGAATTTGCACAGTGGCTTACCAGAAACGTCTCAAAAGTGCTTCACATGCTAAGAATTAATTGTGCGTACAAACGTGGCTACATGAAAGGGGGTGGAAGTTTTGGGGGGACAAACCCTCTTTGCTCCCCCCTCTCTCCTCTTCCCCCCCCCCCTCTCTCCCTCATTCCTTCCTTCCCCTCTCTCCCTCATTCCTTCCCTTCCCTCATTCCTCTCTCTCCCCTCTCTCCCTCATTCCTCTCTCCCCTCATTCCTCCCCCTGGTTGTAGGTGTATCATTTAGCAGCTGAGAGTGTAGCTAGCTCACCCTGTCCCTGCCCAACTGGACCTGAGATCTAACTTTGTCATTTGGCCTCCCTCGCTTACTGGGTCTGAGGGTGTCAGCCTGGCACGCTATCATCCCCACCCCTCTCCCTGCCTCCGGAGGGGACTGGCTTAGAGTGGGGGCTCACAGCCTGCCAACTCCCAAGACGCGGCCTGGCTCGCTGTACAGGGGAGGCACCTAACCTGTGCTGGCCTCTTTCTGACCCCTTGTGCACCCCCCCCGCCACATCCTTCGCTCCACCGTTGGCGGCCGTGCCTTCAGCTGCCTCGGCCCTAAACTCTGGAATTCCCTCCCTAAACCTCTCCCCCTCTCTCCTCCTTTTTAGATGCTCCTTAAAACCTACCTCTTTGACCAACCTTTTGGCCACCTGTCCTGATCTCTCCTTACGTGGCTCGGTGTCAAATTTTGTCTGGTTTACGCTCCTGCGAAGCGCCCTGGGAAGTTTTTAACCACGTTAAAGAGGCTATATAAATGCAAGTTGTTGTTGTTGTGCCGGCGTGACCTTTGGCCTTTGGTCGAGGGGTTGGTGATTGAGACGGGATAGCTGCGATTGGATTGCGTCCTGTGATGAGTTTAATATTTCTACGTTTCTTATAACAGTATAGAAAAGATAACCGATCTGCAGTGAGAGTGCCTGAATGGGGTTCAAGGTGGTTTCAGTGTGGGTCAAACAGCACTACAGCCAATTGTGACACTTGACCTGGAAGATTACAGTATCACATGACCGGCTCTAAATTTTCCCCTCAGATACATTTAACAGCCTCTTTCATATTTAAACTATCTTTTTTTTTTGTGTGTTGCTTCAATTAGAATCACAATGGAGGCACGGGGAGTGTTTTCAGTTGAACAAAAGAGCAGGGAAAAGGGGGATGCCTTTTGTTCCCTCATTTCAAGGCTGCCTTTATCCCCCCCCCCCTCACTTTCCAGGTCCAGCTTCAAGGCTGGGTGTCAGGGGCATGGGGCAACAGCTTTTGAGAGATGATAGGCAGAACCAGGAATCAGGACATGCCCTGACCAGGTGCCTTGAAAAACCTTTGCTCGTCTGTATCGTGACCTGAGGGAGAGAGACATCTTAATTACGCTCTCCACCTGTGCTATTTTTAGTGTACCAGGCACCTCATGCTGTTTAGCAAAACCCTGCACTGCACCTCCAGCTCATGTAGATTCAGCGTATCAGATGATTCCAATATATTTATAATATAATGTTTAATCCCTTTCCGCCTTCATGGTATTTTTTAAATTATTATTGACAACCTGCGACAATTCCTTTTCTTTTTCCTGTTCCTCTCTTTCTCCCCCCCCCCACCCCCCCCTCCATCTAATTTTCTCACCTTGGTCGTGACTATAGCGTCAGCCGTGGCTCAGTGGGCAGCCACTCTCGCCTCTGAATCATGGAATGGTCGTGGGTTCCAATCCCACTCCAGAGACCCGAGCACATTATCCAGGCCCACACTCCCGGTGCCAGCGCTGAGGGAGCGCTGCACTGTTGGAGGTGCCGTCTTTCGGATGAGACTTTAAACCGAGGCCCCGTCTGCCCTGTTAGGTGGACGTAAATGATCCCACGACCGCTATTTTGAAGAAGAGCAGCGGAGTTCTCCCCGGTGTCCTGGGGCCAATATTTATCCCTCAACCAACATCACTAAAAACAGATTATCTGGTCATTATCACAGTGCTGATTGTGGGATCTTGCTGTGCGCAAATTGGCTGCCGCGTTTCCTACATCACAACAATGACTACACTTCAAAAGTACTTCATTGTCTGTAAAGCGCTTTGGGACGTCCTGAGGTTGTGAAAGGCGCTATATAAATGCAAGTTATTTCTCTTTTCCGGATGAGCCTGGGCCTGGGAGGGAAAAGTCAGCCCAGCCCGTCTCTCCTGGTCACTGCCCAGAGACCCCTGTTGGAAAATGAGTGAGTGTGTGTATGTGTATTTATATGTATGTTTGTGTGTGTGTGTATGTGTATTTATATGTATGTTTGTGTGTGTGTGTGTGTGTATGTATGTTTATGTATGTGTGTGTATGTTTATGTATGTATATGTGTGTACGGTTATGTGTTTATGTGTGTACGGTAATGTATGTATGTGTGTATGTTTATGTATGTGTGGTACATTTATATATAAATGTATGTGTATACATGTGCGTTTGTATGTATAGGTGTCTGTGTGTATATGTATGTATGTACACATGTGTGGGCGTTAAGTGAGGACTGGATCTCGCTGCACAGACGCTTGCCCCTCCTGTGGTTGAGTAACCTGCCTCTCGACACTCATCCATATGCAGAATGGCCTCTTGGCCCAGGAGGCTGACTAGTGCCTAGGGAATCACACCCCAGTGAGTCATTATTTTTCAGGAGGGTAGGGTGTTGCAAGGTATTGACGGACTAAAGCCATTGCAAATCCTGGGATGGTTAGTAATAGTTAGTAATGGAAATAAAAGCAAAGTCTCCCAAACTGGACAGCGCCTTTCTTTCACAATCAGCCCTAATGTTCTCCGACAGGGGGTGAAGAGTGAACATGGGGGGAAAGGGGCTGCATTATGGCCATGTTGGCCATGGCTCAGTGGGCAGCACTCTAGTCTCTGAGTCAGAAGGTTGTGGATTCAAGTCCCCACTCCAGAGACACGAGCACAAAATCCAGGCTGACACTCCCAATGCAGCACTGAGGGAGTGCTGCACTGTCGGAGGTGTCGCCTTTCGGATGAGACGTTGAACCGAGGCCCCGTCTGCCTTCTCAGGTGGACGTAAGAGATCCCATGAGCACTATTTCGAAGAAGGCATGGGGAGTTCTCCCTGGTGTCCTGGGCAATATTTAGCCCGCAACCAACATCACTAAAAAAACAGATGATCTGGTCATTTATCACATTGCTGTTTGTGGGATCTTGCTGTGCGCAAATTGGCTGCTGCGTTTCCTACATTACAACAAGTGACGATACTTCAAAAATACTTAATTGGCTGTAAAGCGTCCTGAGGTTGTGAAAAGCGTTATATAAATGCAAGTTCTTTGTTTCTTTCATTGACGGGGCCCGTGGTGTTTGTAAATGGAGTAAAGTTGGCTCCATGCAATGATACGTTTAATGAGGTAAACTAAAGCGAGTTGTAAGACATCCAGGCCGTGATCAATCCAGTCAGCCCCGATCTCAGCGAGCCACAATGGGGAGAGGGACTGTGAGCATAGGGAAGATCAGAGAGGGAGAGAGAGTTTGCCCAGTTACCCCTGGAGCCCCCTCGAAGCCTAGTCCCTTGCTCCTCCTCGCTGCCAGGTTGGGACTGTTGGTATCGATGGGGTGTTGCTGGTCTGTGTTGATCCCTTTGACTAAAAATCAGGACTTGGTTCGATAAGACCTGAGAGTGGGGCCAGGAGAACGTTCATCCAAGCCCTCTAAATCCTGCAGACAACCCCCCTTGGGGATGAGCATCGAGCCCCAGGCATATCAGCAATGGCTTCTGTCACTGCTCCGTGGGATTTGGCCAAAACGAGCTGGCATTGTCACTAGGATTTCAGTAAAGTCTGGCGGTGGGGTGGAGTTGGAAATTTTTGTAGCGTTATTCACTTGAGCTGTGCATAAAATACCCACAGTCCCATCCCTGATCACTGGGCTGTGTCTGGGGAGAGTCGTTTGAGCCTCCGAGATCTCTGCGCTCCTCCAATTCCGGCCACTTGCGCATCCCCCGATTTCCATCGCCCCCACCATTGGCGGCCGTGCCTTGAGCTGCCCAGGCGCTAAGCTCTGGAGTTCCCTCCCTAAACCTCTCCGCCTCTCTCTCCTCCTTTGAGACGCTCCTTAAAACCTACCTCTTTGACAAAGCTTTAGATCGCCTGTCCTAATATCTCCTTATGTGGCTCGGTGTCAAATTTTGTTTGATAATCGCTCCTGTGAAGCGCCTTGGGACGTTTTACTACGTTAAAGGCGCTATATAAATGCAAGTTGTTGTTGTGCGACCTTGGGATGAAGTACTAATGGGTACAAGCCTGTCACTGACGCTACCAGTGATGGGGTGCAATTTGAGGGATGACATATCAGGTGGTTAAGGTGTACTGGTTTATGAGCAGAAAACCATCTTAATCTTTGTCATTCCGAGCGCTGTGATCCATTTTGCATGACAAGACCCCCTACATCATTAGTAACAGTGATCTGGTGATCGCACTCTGAACCCATCCAGCTATTTGTGTTACAGGTTTGATTTTAAAAAAATAATAATTCTTCTTTGTCGTCTCACCCTCTCTTTAGACCCCCGTACCCTCCCCCTCACCGTGGCCCAATGCGAAAACCTTGCCCAAACATGAAGGCAGACAGCTGTGCCTCGGTACCCATCCGCTGGGACGTTTTTGCAAGAGCGGCCCGGAGCTATTCACCTGACACCCTCCCAGTGCGGTGGAACCCAGCCGCTGCTCTCTGCCGTTCCCCAGTGATCCAAGGCAAGGGGGAAATCTCACCGAGGAACGGAAAAAAAAAAAGAGAGAGAAAACAGATTCTCGTGTCCCACTGCCTCACGGCACAGTGTGTGAGAACCCAAGGCTTCTGCGTCGTCTTGTAATGAGACCCCGTAATAGTCTCGGGATAAAGCTGACTCTTACTTCTCATAGAATGGTGCGGCGCAGATCGAAGGCCTTTTGGCCCATCGTGCCTGTGCCAGCTCTTTGAAAGAGCAATCCAATTAGTCCCACTCCCCCTGCTCTTTCCTCATAGCCCTGCAAATATTTTCTTTTCAGGTATCTATCCAATTCCCTTTTGAAAGTTATTATTGAATCTGCTTCCACCGCCCTTTCAGGCAGTGAATTCCAAATCATAACAACTCGCTGCGTAAAAATAATTTCTCCTCATCTCCCCTCTGGTTCTTTTGCTAATTACCTTAAATCTGTGTCCTCTGGTTACCGACCCTCCTGCCACTGGAAACAGTTTCTCCTTATTTACTTAGTCGGTGACACAGTTGCCTCAAATCCCACTCCAGGACTGAAGTGAGTAACATGGGCAGACACTCCAGTGCTGCACTGTCGGAGGTGCCGTCTTTCCAATGAGACATTGAACGGAGGCCCCGTCTACCTGTTCAGGTGGATGCAAAAGAAGAGCAGGGGAGTCCTGGTGGTGGCCTGGGGTCAACGTTTCCCCCTCAACCAACATCGCCAAAAACAACAGATTATCTGGTCATTTGTAGCATTGCTGTTTGTGGGATCTTCCTGTGCGCAAATTGGCTGCCAAGTTTGCTTACAAAATAACTCCGTCTGTTGATTGTGAAGCGCTGTGAGACGTCCTGAGGACGTGAAGGGTGTTATATAAATGCAAGTCTTTCTTCAAACGTGCTGACGGGTGACCAGGGTTCTGACTCCCAGCTGCTCATTTGATTGCCAGATGGCGACCAGCTCGAACTTCGAGTCTTGGCCGCGTTGGTTGTAACTTCTGTCTGATATTTTGTCTCCTGTGCTACGTGGCGGGGTGTGTTGTCCATCTGGGAGGGATAGGGAGTGCGCAAAAAATCGCCTCTTGTGGAGCTGCGGGGGGAAATTTAATACCAAGAAACCAGATGATAGGCCCAGACTCCAGCCTGCCACCAGGGTTGAAAAGCTCAGGAGGGAAGATGAGTTAAATAACAAAAAAACAATGATTAAGTAACACCAAGCGTGGGTTTTAAAATGCTGTAGATTGTAGGATTAAGGGAGGACGGCTTTAATGTCCCTGGGAAAGGATAATGCGTTTAAGGGGAAGCTAGCTAAACGCACGAGGGAGAAAGGACTAGAAGGTTATGCTGATCGAGCTAGGTGAAGTAGGGAGGAGGCTCGTGTGGAGCATAAACACCAGCATAGACCAGTTGGGCCGAATGGCCTGTTTCTGTGCTGTACATTCTATGTGATAAATTAGAGTAAGAGACAGTGCGATGAGTCCTGATTCGAACACTACCTGGATTCAGGAATTGTAAACAATTTTACAACACCAAGTTATAGTCCAGCAATTTTATTTTAAATTCACAAGCTTTCGGAGGCTTCCTCCTTCATCAGGTGAACGATGTGAAAATCGCATCGTTCACCTGACGAAGGAGGAAGCCTCCGAAAGCTTGTGAATTTAAAATAAAATTGCTGGACTATAACTTGGTGTTGTAAAATTGTTTACAATTGTCAACCCCAGTCCATCACCGGCATCTCCACATCATGGATTCAGGAAAGGGGAGGAGAGTGTGGGATGAGTCCGGATCTCCTCACACTCCCCTCTGTACTTTGTGTCCTATAATCTCCAGACTGCAGTTGAAAGACCTGACTGGAGTTGGTCAGGTTAGTGTGAGTTGGGAGTCCCTTAAGTGGGACCAGTCGCTGTAAAACAAAACTCTTTGGAATTGTACAGCATCTGAAAGAGAAGTGACAGGGTTAATGTTTCAGCTGAGACCCGTCCTCACAACTGGCAGAGTCAGGGGTGAGAAGCCCCCTTAACGGGAACTAAGCAAAGAGGAGAGAAAGGGTAGAGGTCAAAGTTCATAATCTGCTTAGTAGGGGGCAGGAAGTGCTGTGTGTCGTGACAACATAAATATGTTATTTTCGAATGTTGTCATTGTGCATAGCAACAAGAGAAGTTTCCCCGCCTTGGAATTAACGTCCTAACAAGTGTGAAGTGTTGTACATTGTGCAAGAGGCGCCTCAGTCAGCTCATGAGGAGGCATTGGAAAGACGATAGGTGAGGGGAGGAGATCGATAAATGGAAGTCGAGCAGCGGATTGTGAATGGGAGACTCCAGCAAGCGAATGGCAGATGATGGCGCGGGAGCTAAGGGCCCGAAGTTATTGGCGTCTGTGGAGTGTCCGGGAAGAAGCAGAGGAGTTACTGCTCCTGAAGGTTGTGTGGGAGCAAGGGTAGGAGGCCTAAGACAGGGAGGTCGGAATGGGAGGGGAGGGGAGTTGACACGACACAAGGGAGTTCAGGATCGTGCTTAAAGACAGAATGCAGATGTTTGGAATTCTTAAAAAAAAAATACGTGTTTCTGACTAATGGGCGATGCAGTGGGTTCGATGCTGAACTTTCACCTCTAGGATCTGGGTTCGATTCCAGCCCGGACCGACGGGACGAAAGTGGTCATTTTGCAAGTTTGTGCTTCTGGCCGAGAGAGAGCCCGAACCCTAACGCTGTCGGTGCCTGTCAGAAACTCAGGCCCGCGCTGATGGCAAAATCATGTATCACACGGTCAAATCTCCTATAGGCACTGCCTGGGGAGGGGGTTGGGGGAGGCTTCCTAACCCAAGTGCAAAGTTGGAAAATTACTCCATGAATCTCTTGTGCTGGCTGGCCATGAAGGTCCCATTTTGAGTTGGGGCTGTCTCCATCCTGTTTCTGCTGGGCCTGGGCCTGGGCCTCGGCCAGCAGCAAAACCTGACACCAATTGTCTCTAAGAGGCCACAGGACGGCTGGTGTCATAACTGATGGTCATCTGAGGCACATCGCTGGGCAGAGTAGAGGGGGGATTTACTCTGCATTTGGCAGTGCTATAACCTCACCTGGGAGGGCTTGCTGCCTGAAACGGGAAGAGTTCCATTCTGTGCTAACATCCCTCACTTTGGTGTCAGTGGGTGTCACTCTCGCCTCTGAGTCAGAAGGTTGTGGATTTAAGCCACACCCCAGAGACTCGAGGACAAAATCCAGGCCGACACTCCCAGTGCCAGTACTGAGGGAGTGCTGCACTGTCGGAGGTGCCGTCTTTCGGATGTGACTTTAAACCGAGGCCCCGCCTGCCCTCCCTCTTGGGTGGAGGTAAAATATCCCACGGCACAATTCGAAGAAGAGCAGGGGAGTTCTCCCCGATGTCCTGGTCAATATTTATCCCTCAACCAACGTCACTAAAACAGATTATCTGGGCATTTATCACATTGCTGTTTGTGGGATCTTGCTGTGCACAAATTGGCTGCCGCGTCTCCCTACATTACAACAGTGACCACACTTCAAAAGTACTTCATTGGCTGTAAAGCACTTTGGGACGTCCTGAGGCTGTGAAAGGCGCTATATAAATGCACGTTCTTTTTGACGAGCGCAAGAAGGAAAAAGGGGAGATAAATAATAAATTAACCCATTGGTCCTTTTCCCCCCCCCCCCCCCCCGCAGGTGACGACGCTGAGCTGGACGCAGCCCCTGGCGAGAGGGTGAAGATGGCGCATCAGCCGGACCTGCGGAACCGGGACCTCCTGACCTGCGGCCAGTGCGGCCGCAACTTCCTGCTGCGCAACATCCTGGGCTTCATCGAGCACAAGAGGAGCCGCTGCCAACGTCCGTCGTGCCTGCGGGAGCTCCGCGGCGACCCCCACTCCCCGCTACGGGCCCAGCGGGCAGCGGCGGACCTGGCCACCCGGCCCACCTCCAGCGAGGACGGCCAGACCCCCGGCCCCGCGGAGAGTCCGGCCGCAGGTAAGTGGTCTTTGTCTACGCCTCCCTTAATCTTAGCGTTGGCTGCTTTTGGATTAATTGCCTGTTTCTCCCGTCCTGTCACGTCCCCCTCCCCCAGGTGGCTTCAGCAGATCTTAACAGAACAGGAAGGCCCCCCCCCCCCGTATTCTCAGGGTAGCAGTGGGTGGTGGGGGGCTTCCAGTTGGCCTCAGTTCCCCTCCGCCCGATCGACAACAACAACTTGTGCCTTTAACGTAGTAAAACGTCCCAAGGAGCGATTATCAAACAAAATTTGATATTGAGCCACATGAAGAGATATTGGCACAGATATTTACCAAAGAGGTAGGTTTTAAGGAGGGTCTCAAAGGAGGAGAGAGAGGCGGAGAGGTTTAGGGAGGGAATTCCAGAGCTTAGGGCCCAGGCAGCTGAAGGCACGGCCGCCAATGGTGGAGCGATTAAAATCGGGGATGCGCAAGAGGCCAGAATTGGAGGAGCGCAGAGATCTCGGAGGGTTGTCGGGCTGGAGGAGGTTACAGAGATAGGGAGGGGGAGCGAGGCCATGGAGGGATTTGAAAACAAGGATGAGAATTCCAGTTGCCGGACCGGGAGCCAATGTAGGTCAGCGAGCACGGGGGGGCGATGGGTGAACGGGACTTGGTGCGAGTCGGGATACGGGCAGCAGAGTTTTGGATGAGCTCAAGTTTACGGAGGGTGGAAGATGGGAGGCCGGCCAGGAGAGCATTGGAATAGCCGAGCCCGGAGGTAACAAAGGCACGGACGAGGGTTTCGGCAGTAGATGAGCTGAGGCGGGGCGGAGACGGGCGGTGTTACTGAGGTGGGAGTGGGCGGTCTTGGTGACGGAGCAGACATGGGATCGACAGATCAGCTCAGGGTCAGACAGGACCAGGGAGAGACGAGAAACAAGCTGCTACTCCCGACAGCTCTCCGGGGACTAATTGCACGTGTGGGAAGTCAGGTGAGGGTAAGATCAGTCTGCGCCTGAAATGACCTCCCCCCCCGGTCAAACGTTCTTCTCCGCAAAGAACGGCCTGAGGTGCTGGAAACGTGCCCGAGAAAGATTCACGGTGAAGGGAGACGAGGGGAGAGGCTCCTCCTGGTTCTGAGGCCCAAGCCTGACTGCCTGCTGACCCCCCTCAACCCTCCCCCCAATCTGTGGTTCGCACTTTCACTATTACACCGGGTGAGCCATCACCAGTTCACCCGGGCTCAGCCACCCCTCCATACAGATCAGGAACAGAATGGGGAGCTCCTTCCTCCCTGTGCCTATATTAATTTCCCTTTTTTTGTAATGAGCTTCACTTTGTCTGGGGCGTCTGTGATTCCCCTAACCATGACTTCTAAGAAGCGGGGTGGGGAGGGAGGCAGTGCCAGGGATTAGCCTAAACAGGCCAAGCAGCTCCTCTCTGCAACCTTAAGACTGCTGTCCTACCTACCAATGAGGTGGGGGGGAGGAATCGTTTGCAGGGCGCACATCTGTTACTGAAACTGAAAGTAAAGATTATCAACGGGCAAAGTATCAGATTATACGCACCAGTCTCCCGATCGTTTTCTGGCAGATCTCGAATTGTGCGGCACAGGAGGAGGCCACTCGGCCCATCGTGCCTGTGCCGGCTCTTTGTAAGAGCTGTCCAATTAGTCCCACTTTCCCCACCACCCCTTCCCTGCTCTTTCCCCATAGCCCTGCAATTTTCCTTCCTTTTCAAGTATTTATCCAATTCCCTTTTGAAAGTTGCTATTGAATCTGCTTCCACCGCCCTTTCAGGCAGCGCATTCCAGATCAGAACAACTCGCTGCGTTAAAAAAAACATTCTCATCTCCCCCTCTGGTTCTTTTGCCAATTACCTTAAATCTGTGTCCACTGGTTACCGACCCTCCTGCCACTGGAAACAGTTTCTCCTTATCTACTCTATCAAAACCCTTCATGATTTTGCACACCTCGATTAAATCTCCCCTTAACCTTCTCTGCTCTAAGGAGAACAACCCCAGTTTAGGAACAGGAGGAGGCCATTCAGCCCCTCGAGCCTGTTCCGCCATTCAATTAGATCATGGCTGATCTGTATCTTAACTCCATTTACCCGCCTTGGTTCCGTAATCCTTAATCCCCTCACCCAACAAAAATCTATCAATCTCAGTTTTGAAATTTTCAATTGACCCCCAGCCTCAACAGCTTTTTGGGGGGAAGAGAGTTCCAGATTTCCACTGCCCTTTGTGTGAAGAAGTGCTTCCTGACATCACCCCTGAACGGCCGAGCTCTAATTTTAAGGTTATGGCCCACTTGTTCTGGACTCTCCCACCAGAGTAAATAGTTTCTCTCTGTCCACAATATTAAATCCACATAACTGAAGCCCCTCGCCCCCTGGTATCAACTATGACCAGCTTGGGCCCAGTATCACAGGACAAAAACCCTGTTTCACGTCTGGAATAATACAATTGGAAAATTTCGTTGAGCAACACTGAGAGGCGGAAGCTGCTTCTCCAGCCCTTTTGGGCAACTCGTGATCCGGACCATTATCTTACGGTGACTAAATGAGGCAGATTCCAATCTTTTATTACTTGGGATTCCAGGACTTTTGGGGGTCGAATACCGCGCGACCCCCTTCATTTTTCCGTCAAAACTGTTAAGTTAGGAGACTCTGGTTAGTGAGGGGTCCCCGTCATCTACAGTAACATTGCCCCATCTTGGAGATGGCCTTGACATTTTTTCCTCTAAAATTCTCATCCTTGATTTCAAATCCCTCCATGGCCTCGCCCCTCCCTGTCTCTGTAACCTCCTCCAGCCCTACAACCCCCTGAGATCTCTGCGCTCCTCCAATTCCAGCCACTTGCGCATCCCCGATTTTCATCGCCCCACCATTGGCGGCCGTGCCTTCAGCTGCCTGGACCCTAAGCTCTGGAATTCCCTCCCTAAACCTCTCCGCCCCTCTCTCTCTCTCCTTTAAGACCCTCCTTAAAACCTACCTCTTTGACCAAGCTTTTGGTCACCTGTCCTAATATCTCCTGATGTGGCTCGGTGTCAAATTTTGTTTGATGATCGCTCCTGTGAAGCGCCTTGGGACGTTTTACTACGTTAAAGGCGCTGTATAAATGCAGGGTGTTGTTGTGTAGTGGAGGTGTGGGCACTTTGAATGATCTGGAAGGGGGAAGGATGTTGACAACATAAAAAAAAAACCAAAACATCTGGAGTCCCAAATAGCTCTGAGATGGGGGACGGGACGGGGAGGAGCCTGGGTGGGGCGGAAGGAGGGTGTTGAAGTCCCTGCTTGGGCCCAAGCAGGTCGATCGTACGGCCGGTACTGTTACGAGGGACGGGGAACACCCAATGGCATGTGATGCGGAGGCTGGTATGGAGATGTTACTGCGCCCTCCCACCCTACCGTTGCTTCGGGGGCGGGGGGCCGACCTCAATGCTATTTGTTTTCGTTCCAATTCTTTGCTCTCTCTTCCTGCAGATACGGGGTTAATGGGCGTTGCCGGGCGGCAACGAGCTCATAATGGTGCCCGACGCCATTTTGAAAGGGGCCTAACGCCCGGGGCGTCCAAAGCACCGGCCTGTTTGCAGGCGGTGGGCCCCTTTAAATATGCAAATAGAGGTAATAGGTCCCCCCACCCCCCGACTGCCACTTTAGGTTGGAAATGATGGGAGCTTACGCCGTATTCGCTCTGATTATATCCACGGGCGATGGAGCCCAAGAGAACCCAGCCCAGGGTAAGTGGGGTCCAGAGGAGCAGGAGCACAGCTCCAGACCCCACGAAAATAATCTGGGCCCCCTTTAACAATTGCGACCCCCACTCCTCCACATTTACCTTGCTGGCGGCTGATATTGGTCGGCCTTAATCGGGCGAGCTGCATCAGAACGTCAGCGTGGCCCCCCCCGCAGCTCGCCAGGCCCGATGTAAACTAGGCCGGGGCCGAAGAATGGCCTCTTTGTCAATCGGGCGGCCAAAGGACAAAACTGACCCCACTTGATCCTTCAAGGGGGCGCCAAGATATCTAACCAAGTGGCCTGCTCCACTGGTGGGCCTCGATAGCCAGGGTTGGCAGCCCATTCGATTGTCGAGGTCTTGGGGAGCGCGGAGATCTCAGCCCAAACTGATTCCCTCCTCCCCTGGCAGCTGCACACGCCCGCGTGGGCGAGATGGGGGTCGGGGGGGTTTACCACTGCGTAGCGGTCAGGAGCAGGAACCCTCACTGCTCCAGCCCGTGCTGAGGTCAAATGTCACGACCACCGCCACCCCCCCAGGTGAGTTCAGCCGACTGGGGACGGATCCCGAGACCCTGGACTTGGGCACCGCCTCACTGCCCCCCCTCCCCCCCCTCCCCCCCTCTCCCTGGGGCGGGTGGGGTCTGGCCGCCCCGCCCCTTCCGACCCCGCGTGCGGCCTCGCTGGCGGGACTGCGGCATGGTTGGCTGGCCGGCTCTCGTCCGTCGCCTGCTCAGGAACAAACAAAACAAAACGCGAGAGAGCGTTTGTGTGTGTGTGTGTGCAGAGAGAAAGAAAAAAGCCCCTTTGGCCTAAAGGAGGAAGTGAATATTCAAATCACACATCTGCAGCGAAGCAGCTTCTGCTTTTTTTTTTTTGCGAGCAGCAGGAGCATTAACCCCACAAAGGGCTGCCTCTCCGTCAGAGGGAGGGCCCAGGTCGCCCTGGGTGCAAGTCGTGGGGTTCACCAGCCAGCGAACCTGATAAGGGGGGAGGAGGAGAGGAAATTCCTTCTTGTTACAATCGTCGGTATTAAAATTCGATCAGACGGGTTTATCTCACCCCCTGGCATTCCCCTCCCTCCTACCCTCTGAAGGGCCCTTCGATGGGGCACGTCTCCCGTACCCCTGTGCCGCCTGGGCAAGAGACTGGCGGTTGTTACTTAGCCAGGAACCCAGCACAGGTTATCTTGTGGCTGCGTCTCACCTGCGGCACCGACCGGTACAAACCAGTATTTGGCAGCCACGCCTTTAACCTTAGGGCTTCTGGAGCAGGGCCAGAACAGTCAGACAGATAATCTAAGCATGTTTATTAGAGGAAGCAGTCAACTGAGGGGAGTGGGGGGGTGCCATTGAGCGAGTGCGTGCCATGCCAGCCCAGGACAGGACTATACGTGCCTATCTGGTCCCTCGGAGCTGCAGAGTCACCTCCCACCTGCTGTTCCTCCTCCCCGTGTCGAAATCAGGTTTCCTGCTCTCAACCTGTCCTTCCACAGGACCTTAAAGCCGTGGGATGCCTCGTCTTCCCCCTTCGGCCTACAGCAAACAGGCTTTTGGAAAGCCGGTTCTCAGTGGGTGGCCCTCTCGCCGCTGAGTCACACGGTCGAGGGTTCGAGCCCCCGCTCCAGAGACTTGAGAACAGAATCCGGGCCGACACTCCCCGGTGCCAGTACTGAGGGAGTGCTGCACTGTCGGAGGCGCCGTCTTTCGGCTGAGACATTAAACCGAGGCCCCGTCTGCCCTCTCAGGTGGAGTTAAAAGATCCCACAGCCACCATTTTGAAGAAGAGCAGGGGAGTTTCCCCCGGTGTCCTGGGGCCAATCTTTATACGTCAACCAACATCACTAAAACAGATTATCTGGTCGTTATCACATTGCTGTTTGTGGGATCTTGCTGTGCGCAAATTGGCTGCTGCGTTTCCTACATTACAACAGTGACTACGCTTCAATAAAAAAAGTGTTTAATTGGCTGTAAAGCGTTTTGGGACGTCCTGAGGTCGTGAAAGACGCTGTGTAAATACAAGTCTCTCCTTTTTTAACCCCCAGCTTGGCGTTAATTTACCCCATGTTCGCTTTCACCCATCTCGTTGGTGTCCCGGGTTTCTCAATTTTAAAAAGAAACGGGCACAGGGCCCGGATTATCTGGGCTGCACTAGTATGGGACGGCCTGTTACTTCCTCCTTTAGCGCCTGACACACTGGAGTACTGTGCCAGATCACTGGGCTCCCGTTCCGGAGACCCGAGGCTCCATCACAACCTTTAAGGCCATTCAAGGCTCTGGAATTCCCTCCCCAAACCTCTCCACCTCTCTCTCTCTCTCTCGGTTCTTTGGTCACCTGTCCTAATGTCTCCTTTGGCTCGGGCTCCGAATGCACATTGTTGTTGTTGAAGTATTGAGTCCCTCTGGTTGGCCCCCAGTTGGGTCGATGGGGAAGGGGTTTAATTCTACAATAACCTCCGGGGGACAGGGTGACGTCCGTGCTTAAAGCTGTGGCCCCACCCGCATCAGCAAGAAAAACAATATCGTCAGTGTGAAGAGGGGCGGTGGGCTGTGCGGAATCACGATTGGCTATCGACACTTGCTCGAATCAAATCTGTGCAAATGCCCCTTGTGCAACACTGAGTCAAACAAACCCGCCGTTCCCCCACCCCACATGGCGTAGAACCACGTAGAACAGGATAGGTCCCAGGTTCAGTCCCCACATGTGTGGTGGTATCAGCTTGGGCGTTATGACTCCAGCTCGGGAGGAGGGAGGGGGGAGGGGGGGGTCAAAGGCGGAGAAAGGTCAACCACGGTCATTATCCAGTGACCCCCCTGCTGGAAAGGGCGTGCGTTTGGACACTGGGCAATGACACGCGCTCGGCTGGGAGGCCACCCACGGTCGAATGTCCCGCCGAGAATGGCCACTCGGCTGAGTCACCGACGGATGACCAACCAGCCCCGTGGAGTTGGTACTTCAGCCCCTCAAGCACGGGGGAAGTTGGGGAGGGGAGAGGAGAAAGACTTGACTCCACATTTCACTGCCTGTCTTGAGTTACACGCCACGGTGGTTGCCCCTGGTTACCGGCCTGGCTGTAATCTCGCACTGCACAGGCCCAGAGCCACACCACAGTGTGCGCCAAAGCACTCAGTCAAGCTTTTGTTAATTTGCATATTAACATATGTCTCCAAATCCCCGAGGTGTTGTCTGTTCATTAATATTCCTCCCTGCCTTGAATCCCGGGACATTTTCCTCCGGAGCCTACTGTTCATCGCTCAAATTAACATTGTGTGGGGTGGGAGGGGGGTTGGAATTTGCATTTTTTAATTAGTCTGGATAATTATTTGCTGAATATTCATCCTAACGGTCTCCCTCCGGACTCATCTCATCCGAAAGTCCTCCAGGACTGGGAGAGAACGTCCTCAGCCCCCGGAAGCCCTCGGTGCCTCCCGGGATTGACGAGACGCACCTGAGTCGCGTCCGGCGCGAACTGCTGCAAAAACAAAAAGAAAATCGACCGTGGCAGTGTGGTTTTGTTTTTGTATGTTGGCAGTGGGGGGGGTGGGGGGGCCGCATGTCTCGGCGGGGTATTCAGCTGTGGGGGCTTCACACGGCCAAGCCTGACTCCTTCAACCTTCCACTTTGCAGCAGGTCACGTGAGGGCGATCGGGAATGGGAAGCTTGGCTGGTGTTTTTTTTTTCTCTTACAACCTCCCTCCCTGCCCACAGACAGAGGCCTGTTGTTCCCTTGTGTTTCCAGCTGGTGATTTGACTGAGAATGAGGATCAGGGATGGGACCTGGGACTGATTACAAAGCTCTGTAACACGTCTAGTCTTTCTTTTGTTGTGCGGACTAGAGAAGTTGGGATTGTTCTGCTCAGGGCGGAGCAGGTTAAGATAGATGGACTTTTATTTATATTGCACCTTTCACCACCTCGGGGCGTCCCAAAGCACCTTACACCCAACTCAGTACTTTTTCTTTTGAAGTGTGGTCACTGTTGTAATGTAGGAAACGCAGCAGCCAATTTGCGCACAGCAAGATCCCACACGTGATAATGACCAGATAATCTGTTTCTGGTGATGTCGGCCGAGGGATAAATATTGATCAGGAAGGGGAGATTTGATAGAGGTGTTCAAAGTTATGAGGGGTTTGGATAGAGTAGATAGGGAGAGTTTCCACTGGCGGGCGGGTCGATAACCAGAGGACACGGATTTAAGGTAATTGGCAAAAGAACCAGCGGGAAGATGAGGAGAAATTGTTTTATGCAGGGATTTCTTATGAACATCACCTTAAAGTCACACATCCTTTATTTTAATACGTTTCTATTACATATTCCTAGTCATTTATAATGGACGCTGCCTATTTAAACTAGTCAGTGCTGTAATTACACCTTCCTGCTGATGGTGATGCTGCAGCGCCGCCACTAGTGGGAGAGTGTAATTACAGCGTGACAAGTTTACATAGGCAGTTCCCATTCTAAATCAAAAGCAAAATACCGCGGACGCTGGAAATATGAAATAAAAACAGAAGATGCAGGAGAAGCTCAGCAAGTCAGGCAGCATCTGTGGAGAAAGAAACAGAGTTAACGTTTCAGGTCGAAGACCTTTCGTCAGAACTGGAAGATGTTAACTAGGAACTTAGAGGATAAAATTGATGAGAAATGTGTGCAGATGTAAGATTTTTAACATGTATTGTGGGCTGAATGACCTCCTGTGTTGTATGATTCTATGATCGATGACTGAGAAGTGAATGTGATGGAGGTGGGGTGTTTGAGATTTGTGGGAGTGCGAATGGGAAGATTCTTAAACAGTGTGGAAATTAAGGTCTTGCTTTTATATAATGTGTCTCAGAAACAACTCAACATCCTTCACTTACCGTAAAGGGTGAAGAACGGTAAAGAAACATGGCACCCATTTTGCACACAACAAGATCTCACAAACAGCAATGAGCTTAGGAACAGGCGGAGGCCATTCAGCCCCTCGAGCCTGTTCCGCCATTCAATTAGATCATGGCTGATCTGTATCTTAACTCTGCCTTGGTTACGAACATACATATGAATTAAGAGCAGGAGTAGGCCATTCAGCCCCTCGAGCCTGCTCTGCCATTTGATAAGATCATGGCTGATCTGATTGCGACCTACTTTCCCATCTACCTACTATAACCTTTGACTCCCTTGTTAATCAGGAATCTGTCTAACTCAGCCTTAAAAATATTCTGTAACCCTTAACTCTTTCCTAACAAAAATCGATCAATCTCTGTTTTGAAATTTTCAATTGACCCCCAGCCTCAACAGCTTTTTGGGGGAGAGAGTTCCAGATTTCCACTCCCCTTTGTGTGAAGTGCTTCCTGACATCACCCCTGAACGGCCTGGCTCTAATTTTAAGATTATGCCCCCTTGTTCTGGACTCTCCCACCAGAGGAAATAGTTTCTCTGTATGAATGAGATGGATGTACATTTAATCTGATTTTGGTGATGTTGGTTTAGGGAGGAATATTGGCCCAGGACACTGGGAAAAGTCCCAGTTCTTTAAATAGTGCCATGGGGATGTTTAACAGGTAGATATCTTCACAGTGCAGCTCAGCACTCAGTTTATGTCGCCCCAGACTATATGTTCAAGGTACATATTGGGGCTTGAGCCCACAACCTCCTGACCCAGACACACAGGTGCCGTGAACTGAGACAAGCTGACTCTTGATCAAAGTCTGCTAGTACAATGGGGAGGATTATGAGGTTGTGGGTTGCTAACCATCAGATGAGGAAGGGAATGGTTCGCAGGGGTCGGTGGGAATAACAGCCGACACCCCCATTTTGCCGATTTTAATCGCTCCACCATTGGCGGCCGTGCCTTCAGCTGCCTGGGCCCTAAGCTCTGGAATTCCCTCCCTAAACCTCTCCGCCTCTCTCTCCTCCTTTAAGATGCTCCTTAAAACCTACCTCTTTGACCAAGCTTTTGGTCTCCTGTCCTAATATCTCCTTATGTGGCTCGGTGTCAAATTTTGTTTGATAATCGCTCCTGTGAAGCACCTTGGGACGTTTTACTACGTATAAATGCCAATTATTGTTGTTAGTAAGGCAATACAGATAGTTTATTATAATGGCAATATAAACTAAATGGTACAATTTTAAAGGGGGTGCAGGAACAGAGAGACCTGGGAATATATGTACACAAATCTTTGAAGGTGGCAGGAGACCTTGAGAAGACTGTTAAAAAAGCAAAGGGATCCTGGGCTTTATAAATAGAGGCACAGAGTACAAAAGCAAGGAAGTTGTGCTAAACTTTTATAGATCACTGGTTAGGCCTCAGCTGGAGTATTGTGTCCAATTCAGGGCACTGCACTTCAGGAAGGATGTGAAGGCCTTAGAGAGGGTGCAGAAGAGATTTACTAGAATGGTACCAGGGATGAGGGACTGCAGTTACGTGGAGAGACTGGAGAAGCTGGGGTTGTTCTCCTCAGAGCAGAGAAGGAGAAGAGGAGATTTGATCGAGGTGTTCAAAATCATGAAGGGTTTTGATAGAGTAAATAAGGAGAAACTGTTTCCAGTGGCAGGAGGGTCGGTCACCAGAGGACACAGAATTAAGAGACAGAGGCAAAATGAGGGGAAAAAAATGTTTAGGCAGTGAGTTGTTCTGATCTGGAATGCGCTGCCTGAAAGGGCGGTGGAAGCAGATTCAATAATAACTTTCAAAAGGGAATTGGATAAATACTTGAAGGGGAGAAATTTGCGGGGCTCTGGGTGAAAGAGCAGGGGGGTGCGGGGGGAGTGAGACTAATTGGATAGCTCTTACAAAAGAGCCGGCACAGGCACGATGGGCCGAATGGCCTCCTGAGGTTCTCTAATTGATCTTTCTTTTCCCCCTCAGATGAGATGGAGCCTGCCTACTACATCTGCACCTCATGTAAGGAGCCCTTCTCCAGTGCCTGGTTCCTTCTGCGCCATGCCCAGTACACGCACGGGCTGCACATCTACCTGGATCTCGATGACTCTGGAGGGCTGCCCTCACCCAGCGCCGAGAGGCCGCCTCCCCCTTCGCCCACCTCCATCCTCGACGGCAGCCCCTTCGACCCCTCCTTCCGCGAGGCGGCTCCCCCGACTGGCGGCCGCTCCCCCATCGCCTCCGTGCTGTTCACCCCGCCTCTCCGATGCCTGCCGGACTACAGCGACAGCGGCTCGGAGGAGGCCCACCCCCCGAGCCGCCAGCCGTTCCCGCTCCACCCCTCGGCCGCCGCCCGGAAGGAGATGGACTTTTCCCGGCGGCTGCGGAAGCTGGCCGGAGGCCTGGGCCCCTCGGCTGCCCTCCTCCACGGCCCGTGCCCGTCCTTCCCCTCGGGCCTGCCCGCCCCCTCGCCCCCTCCGCCCCCCGCTCCGGCCCTCCTGCCCCCCCCGCCCCCGGGCTCCTCCAGGCAGCGCTCCCCCTACGGGCGGAGCAAGGAGTGCGAGTTCTGCGGCAAGAGTTTCAAGTTCCCCAGCAACCTGGTGGTTCACCGGCGTAGCCACACCGGCGAGAAGCCCTACCAGTGCCCCTTCTGCGACCACGCCTGCAGCCAGTCCAGCAAGCTGAAGCGTCACATGAAGACTCACGTCCACCAATCGGGCATCTTCAACGGATGGTCATCCTGCTCCCCACCCGAGCCGGTCATCGGGGACGTCAAGGAGGAGATGCCAGCGGACGTTTACCGGCACCGGGCCCACCCCTCGGCCGGCCGGGAGAACGGCTCGTGGGAGGAGCGAGGCAGGGCTCAGGCTCAGGGTCGGGGCTATTCGGTTATCAGCGTTAGTTCCCTGCTCGGCGGCCAGGAGGAGCTGGATTTGAAGGTGAGCGACACTCCATTGTTACCCTCCCTCCCGGTCTTCTCCCCAACGGCGCTGGCCCTCCCGGGACCTCGAGATCGAGCCCGGATGTTCGACCGTGAGGCTCGTCACTGCGGTGCCAATCCTGCCCTCACTTGGCACGCACGTTCCAACATTGAGGCGGGGGGTTGGGGACGTGTTGGTTATCGCTTAAAATCCAGCAGCAGGAACCCTGGCTGAATTTTCCTCTAGCCCAGGGGGAGCCGAGGCCTATTGTAGTGGAAGAGCTTGCATTTATATAAGAACATATGAAATAGGAGCAGGAGTAGGCCATTCGGCCCCTCAAGCTTGCTCCGCCATTCAATCCACTCCACTTTCCTGCCCGATCCCCATATCCCTTGATTCCCCCTAGAGTCCAAAAATCTATTGATCTCAGTCTTGAATATTCTCAGCGGCTCAGCATCCACAGCCCTCTGGGGTAGAGAATTCCAAAGATTCACAAGCCTCTGAGTAAAGAAATTCCTCCTCATTTCAGTCTCAAATGGCCGACCCCTTATCCTGGGACTATGCCCCCTAGTGCATCATGGTTAGCACCTCCAGCCAATGAAATACTTTTTGAAGTGTAGTCAACTGTTGTAATGTCGGAAACGTGGCAGTCAGTTTGTGCACAGCAAGATCACACAAACAGCAATGTGATAATGACCAGATAATCTGTTTTTTTAAGTAATGTTGTTGAGGGATAAATATTGGCCCAGGACACTGGGGAGAACTCCCCTGCCCATCTAAGAAATAGTGCCAGGGGATCTTTTACATCCACCTGAGAGGGCAGACGGGGCATCGGTTTAATGTCTCGTCCGAAAGAAGTGCCTCTAACTGATGGCTTGGCTGGGATTGTCGGACTGGGTGTATACTGGGATTGTCGGACTGGGTGTATACTGGGATTGTCTGACTCGGTGTATACTGGGATTGTCTGACTGGGTGTACACTGGGATTGTCTGACTCGGTGTATACTGGGATTGTCAGACTGAGTATATAGTGGGATTGTCGGACTCGATGTACATTGAGATTGTCTGACTGGGTGTATACTGGGATTGTTGGACTGGGTGTATACTGGGATTGTCGGACTGGGTGTATACTGGAATTGTCTGACTCGGTGTATACTGAGATTGTCGGACTGGGTGTATACTGGGATTGTCGGACTGGGTGTATACTGGAATTGTCGGACTGGGTGTATACTGGAATTGTCTGACTCGGTGTATACTGGGATTGTCGGACTGCGTATATACTGAGATTGTCTGTCTCGGTGAATACTGGGATTGTCGGACTGGGTGTATACTGGGATTGTCGGACTGGGTGTATACTGGGATTGTCGGACTGCGTATATACTGAGATTGTCTGTCTCGGTGTATACTGGGATTGTCGGACTGGGTGTATACTGGGATTGTCGGACTGGGTGTATACTGGGATTGTCTGACTCGGTGTATACTGGGATTGTCGGACTCGGTGTGTACTGGGATTGTCGGACTCGGTGTATACTGAGATTGTCGGACTGGGTGTATACTGGGATTGTCGGACTGGGTGTATACTGGGATTGTCGGACTGGGTGTATACTGGAATTGTCTGACTCGGTGTATACTGGGATTGTCGGACTGGGTGTATACTGGGATTGTCTGACTCGGTGTGTACTGGGATTGTCGGACTCGGTGTATACTGAGATTGTCTGACTCGGTGTATACTGGGATTGTCGGACTGGGTGTATACTGGGATTGTCTGACTCGGTGTATACTGGGATTGTCGGACTGGGTGTATACTGGGATTGTCTGACTCGGTGTATACTGGGATTGTCGGACTCGGTGTGTACTGGGATTGTTGGACTGGGTGTATACTGGGATTGTCTGACTCGGTGTATACTGGGATTGTCGGACTCGGTGTGTACTGGGATTGTCTGTCTCGGTGTATACTGAGATTGTCTGTCTCGGTGTATACTGAGATTGTCGGACTGGGTGTATACTGAGATTGTCTGTCTCGGTGTATACTGAGATTGTCGGACTGGGTGTATACTGGGATTGTCGGACTCGGTGTATACTGGGATTGTCGGACTGGGTGTATACTGGGATTGTTTGACTCGGTATATACTGGGATTGTCTGTCTCGGTGCATACTGGGATTGTCGGACACGGTGTATACTAGGATTGTTGGACTGAATGTATACTGGGATTGTCGGACTCGGTGTATACTGACATTGTCTGACTGGGTGTATACTGGGATTGTCTGACTGGGTGTATACTGGGATTATCGGACTCGGTGTATACTGACATTGTCTGACTGGGTGTATACTGGGATTGTCTGACTGGGTGTATACTGGGATTGTCTGACTCGGTGTATACTGGGATTGTCGGACTCGGTGTGTACTGGGATTGTCGGACTGGGTGTATACTGAGATTGTCTGACTGGGTGTATACTGGGATTGTCTGACTCGGTGTATACTGGGATTGTCGGACTCGGTGTATACTGGGATTGTCGGACTCGGTGTATACTGGGATTGTCTGACTCGGTGTATACTGGGATTGTCTGTCTCGGTGTATACTGGGATTGTCTGACTCGGTGTATACTGGGATTGTCGGACTGGGTGTATACTGGGATTGTCGGACTGGGTGTATACTGGGATTGTTTGACTCGGTATATACTGGGATTGTCTGTCTCGGTGCATACTGGGATTGTCGGACACGGTGTATACTAGGATTGTTGGACTGAATGTATACTGGGATTGTCGGACTCGGTGTATACTGACATTGTCTGACTGGGTGTATACTGGGATTGTCTGACTGGGTGTATACTGGGATTATCGGACTCGGTGTATACTGACATTGTCTGACTGGGTGTATACTGGGATTGTCTGACTGGGTGTATACTGGGATTGTCTGACTCGGTGTATACTGGGATTGTCGGACTCGGTGTGTACTGGGATTGTCGGACTGGGTGTGTACTGGGATTGTCGGACTGGGTGTATACTGAGATTGTCTGACTGGGTGTATACTGGGATTGTCTGACTCGGTGTATACTGGGATTGTCGGACTCGGTGTATACTGGGATTGTCGGACTCGGTGTATACTGGGATTGTCTGACTCGGTGTATACTGGGATTGTCTGTCTCGGTGTATACTGGGATTGTCTGACTCGGTGTATACTGGGATTGTCGGACTGGGTGTATACTGGGATTGTCGGACTCGGTGTATACTGGGATTGTCGGACTCGGTGTATACTGGGATTGTCTGACTCGGTGTATACTGGGATTGTCTGTCTCGGTGTATACTGGGATTGTCTGACTCGGTGTATACTGGGATTGTCGGACTGGGTGTATACTGGGATTGTCGGACTGGGTGTATACTGGGATTGTTTGACTCGGTATATACTGGGATTGTCTGTCTCGGTGCATACTGGGATTGTCGGACACGGTGTATACTAGGATTGTTGGACTGAATGTATACTGGGATTGTCGGACTCGGTGTATACTGACATTGTCTGACTGGGTGTATACTGGGATTGTCTGACTGGGTGTATACTGGGATTATCGGACTCGGTGTATACTGACATTGTCTGACTGGGTGTATACTGGGATTGTCTGACTGGGTGTATACTGGGATTGTCTGACTCGGTGTATACTGGGATTGTCGGACTCGGTGTGTACTGGGATTGTCGGACTGGGTGTGTACTGGGATTGTCGGACTGGGTGTATACTGAGATTGTCTGACTGGGTGTATACTGGGATTGTCTGACTCGGTGTATACTGGGATTGTCGGACTCGGTGTATACTGGGATTGTCGGACTCGGTGTATACTGGGATTGTCTGACTCGGTGTATACTGGGATTGTCTGTCTCGGTGTATACTGGGATTGTCTGACTCGGTGTATACTGGGATTGTCGGACTGGGTGTATACTGGGATTGTCGGACTGGGTGTATACTGGGATTGTCGGACTCGGTGTATACTGGGATTGTCGGACTGGGTGTATACTAGGATTGTCGGACTGGGTGTATACTGGGATTGTCGGACTCGGTGTATACTGGGATTGTCGGACTGGGTGTATACTGAGATTGTCTGTCTCGGTGTATACTGGGATTGTCGGACTGCGTATATACTTGGATTGTCGGACTGGGTGTATACTGGGATTGGCGGACTGGGTGTATACTGGGATTGTCGGACTCGGTGTATACTGGGATTGTCGGACTGGGTGTATACTGAGATTGTCTGTCTCGGTGTATACTGGGATTGTCGGACTGCGTATATACTTGGATTGTCGGACTGGGTGTATACTGGGATTGGCGGACTGGGTGTATACTGGGATTGTCTGACTTGGTGTATACTGGGATTGTCGGACTGGGTGTATACTGGGATTGTTTGACTCGGTATATACTGGGATTGTCTGTCTCGGTGCATACTGGGATTGTCGGACACGGTGTATACTAGGATTGTTGGACTGAATGTATACTGGGATTGTCGGACTCGGTGTATACTGACATTGTCTGACTGGGTGTATACTGGGATTGTCTGACTGGGTGTATACTGGGATTATCGGACTCGGTGTATACTGACATTGTCTGACTGGGTGTATACTGGGATTGTCTGACTGGGTGTATACTGGGATTGTCTGACTCGGTGTATACTGGGATTGTCGGACTGGGTGTGTACTGGGATTGTCGGACTGGGTGTATACTGGGATTGTCTGACTCGGTGTATACTGGGATTGTCGGACTCGGTGTATACTGGGATTGTCGGACTCGGTGTATACTGGGATTGTCGGACTGAGTATATAGTGGGATTGTCGGACTCGATGTACATTGAGATTGTCTGACTCGGTGTATACTGGGATTGTCTGACTGGGTGTATACTGGGATTGTTGGACTGGGTGTATACTGGGATTGTCTGACTCGGTGTATACTGGGATTGTCTGACTCGGTGTATACTGGGATTGTCTGTCTCGGTGTATACTGGGATTGTCGGACTGGGTGTATACTGGGATTGTCGGACTCGGTGTATACTGGGATTGTCGGACTGAGTATGTAGTGGGATTGTCGGACTGGGTGTATACTGGGATTGTCGCTTGGGGTGTATACTGGGATTGTTTGACTCGGTATATACTGAGATTGTCTGTCTCGGTGTATACTGAGATTGTCGGACTGGGTGTATACTGGGATTGTCGGACTGGGTGTATACTGGGATTGTCGGACTGGGTGTATACTGGGATTGTCGGACTGGGTGTATACTGGGATTATCTGACTCGGTGTATACTGGGATTGTCGGACTGGGTATATACTGGGATTGTCTGACTCAGTGTATACTGGGATTGTCGGACTGGGTATATACTGGGATTGTCTGACTCGGTGTATACTGGGATTGTTGGACTGGGCGTATACTGGGATTGTCTGACTCGGTGTATACTGGGATTGTTGGACTGGGCATATACTGGGATTGTCTGACTGAGTATATACTGGGATTGTCTGACTCGGTGTACATTGAGATTGTCTGACTGGGTATATACTGGGATTGTTGGACTGAGTATATACTGAGACTGCCTGACTCGGTGTATACTGGGACTGTCAGACTGGGTATACAGTGGGACTGTCGGACTGGGTGTACAGTGGGGATGGAACCCGGGATCTTCCGGCCTTTATGGCTCGGAACTCCATGAACCAAACCAGTTTTGAGTTGAGCCTGTCATTTGTTCAGAAGATGAAAATGAACTCATGTGTTTTCATCTCACTGTTGACAGCAATGACACAGGATTATCTCGATGGGTTGAACCACACCCAGGAAGCTGCCAGATCCCATCTGAGCTCTGGGCCAGTATTACGGGCACCAAATGTAGTGCCAGCTAACCGAGCAATCTGAGCTCCCGGAATACGACCTGGGGGGAGTCCCTGACTGCCTCGGTGGAAGCCCCTCTTTGAAGCCTCGGCCTTTTGTGAAGGATACGTCTCAGTCACGGACTCGGCCGCTCGGGGTTCCCCTGAGGAAAAATGGGAAGCTTGGTTGTGAGTGCAGCTGGGGGAATTGGTGGCCTCTTTGGGCTGGTTTGTGTGGGAAGATTGAGGGAAAATAATAGAATGGTTCTCTACTCTAGTGTTGTCCAATGCGATATGCCGATTGGGTGAGATGAAGTAAGGTGGGAGGAGGCCCGTGCGGAGCATAAACACCGGCATGGACCTGTTGGGCTGAATGGCCTGTTTCTGTGCAGCAAAATTCTATGTAACTTGCCTTAGCATCTCTGAGGCTAGAGACGGTGCGAAAAATCAGCCAGAGCCCCTGTTCCTGATCACTATCCAGTGCCCGCGTGCCCCTGGGGGTGAAGAGAGGCTCGAGCTGGTGACACTTGTCATGTGTAAATATGGCCGTGTGGTCACGGTGCCGGCCCGGCAGCCTAGAGGTCGTGAGTTCAAACCCCCAACCGTGGCCCGGCTGTGAAAGTGAACTCAATAAATGTGGTCATTTCTGGGCCGGCACCAGAAGGAAATGACCACGGAAGCTGCCGAGTTGTCGGAAAAACCCCAACTGGTTCACGAGTATCCCTTCAGCGAAGGGAATCTGCCAATTGTACCCGGTCTGAGTTACTCAGGTCCACACCGCCTGGCTGACTCGGGGTTGCCAACTCTGGTCGGACATATTCCTGGAGGTGTCATCGCATGACCGTCTGCCTCCAATCGCCCCCCCCTCCCGCACTCCTGCCATTGGACGCCCGATACATCAATCCTCCTGGTGCCCCGCCCCCCCACACCAATCGGAAAGCAAATAGACTCTTCGTTACCCGATTGGATGATCCTTGACTGTCCGTCAAACAGCCTTTTTTCCCCCCCGTCTCCAATATTTTTATAACTAATAAACAAAAGTGTTCAAAGAAAATTTAACCACACAATTTTTTTTTTTAACAGCCCCCCTCCCATGATTTGTTCTCCCGGGCAGTGTCCTGGAGATTAGTCTTTAATTCTTGGAGACTCCAGGCCAATCCTGGAGGGTTGGCAACCCTACTGGTTAACTCTTAATGGCCTCTCAAGTGGCCTTGCAAGCCTCCCGATTGTAAAATCAGGGCAAGTTGGGATGGGCAATAATAAATGAGGCCTTGTCGGTCCCTGAGAACAAATTTTTAAAAAGACACATGAGGAATGGACTCTTGAGTGAGTTACTGGTGTCGGTCGAATCTATACACTAGGAACTGTCTGTGTGCCCAGCCGGAGTTGGGGGAGATATTTAGACAGGAACATAAAGAGAGAACCTTTTACAGTCGCTAAGGACTGAATCCTGGAATAAACGGAGACATTTATCATTTGTTGGATACAAAAAGGATAGAGAGGCACTGGAGAAAGTACCAAAAAAAAGATTTACAAGGATGATACCAGGGCTGAGAGGTTATAACTATCAGGGAAGACTGAACAGGCTGAGGCTCTTTTCTCTCAAAAAGAGAAGTCTGAGGGGTGACCTGATAGAGGCGTTTAAAATTATGAAGGGGTTTGATAGGGTAGACGTAGAGAAAATGTTTCCACCTGTGGGGGGAGACCAAAACTAGGGGCCATAAATATAAAATAATCACTAATAAATCCAATCGGGAATTCAGGAGAAACTTCTTTACCCAGAGAGTGGTGAGAATGTGGAACTCGCTCCCACAAGGAGTGGTTGAGGTGAATAGTGTAGATGCATTTAAGGGGAAGCTCGATAAACACATGAGGGAGAAAGGAATAGAAGGATATGCTGATAGGGTGAGATGAAGTAGGGAGGGAGGAGGCTCGTGTGGAGCATAAACACTGGGATAGACTAGGTGGGCCGAATGGCCTGCTTCTATGCTGTAACATTTGACGTAAATCTAATGTAAAATTGTGTCTCTCAACAGATTAAAGTCCTGAAAGAAGAGCCTGAATCAGGCGAGGACCTGCAGCCCGGGGAACTTAAGGGGCAGTCGGACTGCGAGGGGAACGAGCCCCTGTCTGACTCCGAACACTTCCACAAAGAAGGCGAGTTCACCAATGGGGAACCGGAGGTCGACGGAGACTCACCGCCTGCAGGCCTGGCGAACGGCTTCGGCTTCCACTCCAAGAGGCTGCTCGGGCCTCCGCTAGGCCCCGGCCTCCTGCGGGCCCCCCACAAGCCGGTCAAGGCCGAGAAGAAGCTCCCGGAGGAGGAGGAGGAAGAGGAGGAGGAGGAGGAGGAGGAGGAGGAGGAGGCCGCGGGAGGCCGGAACTTCTACTCCCGCTGGCTGGCGGACTGCGCCGCCTCGCGACAGCCGGCCCCCTCCGGCCCTCGGGCCTCGCCCTCCTCCGAGAACTCCGGCGGGAAGGCCGGCTCCTGCTCCTCCACCCCTCCCAGGGAGGTGTCGGCCGACAGTGGCACGGCCAGCGGGCACAGCACCCCCAAGCGGATGGGCGGGGGGCGGGGCGGGGGAGGGGGGGACGGCAGGCGGAGGAACGCCTGCGAGTTCTGCGGTAAGGTCTTCCGCAACGCCAGCAACCTGACAGTCCACCGGCGGAGCCACACCGGCGAGAGGCCTTACCGCTGCGAGCTGTGCAGTTACGCCTGCACCCAGAGTAGCAAGCTGACCCGTCACATGAAGACCCACATGCAGCCGGGCAAGGAGGTTTTCCGCTGCAACACCTGTAATATCCCCTTCAGCATCTACAGCACCCTGGAGAAGCACATGAAGAAACGCCACAGTGAGCATCTCCGGGAGGCCCAGCTCTCCAACTAATGGGGGCTTCACAGCAGGGGACCCCCCCCCCAGCAATAGGGGAGAGGGTGGGATGGGGGCGGGTGGAAGACTAATTTCGCTGGTCGCTCTGTGTAGGGATGACATTGAGTTTTACAGCACAGAAACAGGCCATTCGGCCCATCTGGTCTATCCTGGTGTTTATGCTCCACACGAGCCTCCTCCCTCCCCTCTTCATCTCACCCTATCAGCATTTCCTTCTATTCCTTTCTCCCTCGTGTGATTATCTCTGTTATTCCCCATAACTACTCCTTGTGGGAGCGAGTTCCACATTCTCACCACTCTCTGAGTAAAGAAGTTTCTCCTGAATTCCCGATTGGGTTTATTAGGTGAGTAGGCGGCTTGTGTGGAGCACAATCACCGGCCTAGACCTGTTGGGGTTGAATGGGCCCCTGTTTGTGCGCTGCAAAATCCAATGTCGTTCCCATACAGAGGAACTTTCCTCCCATTCCACCTCCACCCCCCCACCCAACGTTAGGTGTTTGAAACGTTCTTTGAGTGCAGGGGTTCAAATCTTGACCATAGCAACCGGGGGTAAAACCCCTTCGCCACCCAGGGCAAAGAGGCACCTCAAAACTCTCCCGACGGGCCAAGCCGTTTCTCCCATGGAGCCTTTCCTGAGCCTGGAAGGCGTTGCCCCTTGTAGATGGATAGGGGGGGAGACGGGGTAGCCCAGGCTAGGAGGTGAACGGGCGGCAGCTGGCGAGGGGGAGGAGGCGGAAGGGTAGGGCAGAGTTGAACGAACTGGCACATTTCGGGAGAAGACGACCATTATCGGACGAAGCGCTCGGGTGGAGGGAGCAATGGTTGTCCATCTGTGCACCGTTCCTGGCCAACTGATGGTACTTCAGTTGTAATAATGGGAGGGGAGCCCCTCAGTTCGAAGACCCTTGCGGTGGGCGCTTCTTTTTTTTTTAGGTTTTTGTTTTTTCCTCGTGGGGTGAAGGTGGAGATAGCATTGACTCATCACTCAAAGAAAGTGCCTTAAAGCAGAAACACTTCAGACGGGCCCCACGCGCACTGGATGAGAAAGAGACAGCGGCTCAGAGAGAGAGAGAGAGAGAGACCCACACGCGCAGTGCCTGTGGGATATCCCCATGGGTTATGGCACACACTTAGGGAGGGGGAGAGTCCCCTAACTGGTGACCCCGCGCCCCATTTAGAAACGTAGACTCTCCTCACGTGGAGTGTTCCCCTGTGTGCCTCTGTCTCCCTGAGGTCCCTCGGGCTGCGGAGGAGGCTCTCTGCAAATCGCTCGCGTTTAAGGCAAAACAAAACATTCCTCCCCCCCCCCCCCCTGATGATTTTTGCTCCCCAGTTTGCTCCCTGCAGTGACCTGGAGATTAATCTTCAATTCCTGGAGACTCCAGGGCCAATCCTGGAGGGTTGGCAACCCCTGACCGGGTTGGTGCTGAACCCCAGCAACCTCAGGAAGGTTCTGGTCTGTGCTCAGTTAAGGCTGCCACAATTGGCCTCAGTGCCCCTGGGTCAGGGAGGAGGTACAACAGCTGGGGTTCTCTTCCCCCTCCCCCCCCCCCCCCCCGATCGCTATCCTGTGACACCCACTCTCTAATTCCCCCGCTGAAACATGCACACTTAAGTGAAGGAGGCCGGGGTGATGGCAAGTTCCAGCTTGGCCGTGATGCACTCCACAGTCGAAAAGCCAACACTCGCTGTCCGGACTCCCACGAAAATTGGCCTCTTGGGTGAGAGGGTGGAGGCCCGCCCACAACTGTGGGAAGGCACCCCAGGGACCATTGAGTTGGTTTCCTCTTTCAAAGTAACGTATGATTGTGATGGGTTCCATTTTCAGCCTCTGAGGGGGGATATGGGCACATGCTCCTTTGGCCCACCCACCGGGATAACAGCCTGGGCTGACGTGAGGCCTGCTGCCAGTAGCCCATGCCCAGCGCTGCCTCTCGCGAGCCCTGCCCCCCCCCCCGGGGATCTCTGATCTCCTGTCCCTGCACGGCCAACTAACGTGGGATCTGGGGCCCCCTGTCTCGCGGCGTTGGGTTGGAGCTTTACTGCGCGGGGACGAGGCCCCTTTAATAAACGCGGAACAGGAAGGAACCAACTTCGGGGGGTGGGGAGCAGAGCGTTGGGAATCCCCACCCTTGTGGACGGAGCCGCTGGTCAGACTGTGCTGGTGCTTAACGATGCTCGGGTCATGATCCAAGAACACGAGGAGGCCATTCAGCCCCTCGAGCCTGTTCCTCCGCCCGCCCACCATTCAATTAGATAATGGCTGACCTGCACCCACATTACAACAGCGACTACACCTCGAAAGCACTTAATTGGCTGTAAAGCGCTTTGGGACGTCCAAGGCGCTACATAAATGCAAGTCTTTCTTTCTTTTACCTCAACCCCTTTGCTCCGTATCCCTCGATCCCCAACAAAAATCTATCGCTCTCAGTCTTGAAAGCTCTAACTGTCCCCCATCACCCTCAGCCTTTTTTTGGGGGGTGTTGGGGGGGGAGAGAGAGTTCCAGATTTCCACTCCCCTTTGTGTGAAGAAGTGCTTCCTGATTTCGCTCCTGAACGGCCGAGCTCTAATTTTAAGATTGTTCCCCACCCCCCCTCTTATTCTGGGCGCCCCCCTCCCCCTCCCCCCCCCCCCCCCCGCCCCCCTCCCAGAGGAGAGAGTTTTTCTGAATCTACCCCATCAAACCCCCTGGTTGTTTGAAACACCTCGGCCTGCGCTGCGGTAACACTCGCCAGCACCCGGATTTACAAGTCCGTGCCATTCCGTGCCAGCCCACCTGTGGACCTCTCCGTGGTGAGGAGGGTCTGCCCCCTTCCCTCCATCACCCCCCCCCCCCCCCCCCACCGTGCCCCCACTCCCAGTGGGAGGGGCAAATTGTTCATTCCAAGTCATTTCTGCACAGAACCTCACAGAGTCACTTCAGCAGAGACCCCGGAGAGGGTCACACACTAACCTCGGAGCCTGGGGGGGTGTGGGGAGAGGGGGGGGAATAAAATCAGCCAGGATTCCCACTCCCGGTCGCTACCTGAGGGCACCTGCTGGAAAGTACGTGCGTGGACCTCTAAGGAAGGGAGGGTCAGGCTCAGCTGTGATGCCCTCTATGGTTGAATAGCCACCTTATCTAGACTGGAGCCCGGGCAGTGCATTCACACGCGTGCGGGGAGAGAGGCGCCATAACCTCACGCCATAATTAAAGGACAGAGCCTTTTGTGTACATCACCTTGGCCACTCGGAGCCCATAAGCCTGCCTGATTCGGGGACTTAGATTTGCAGAAGTTGTGGTGATTGGTACAGGGAGTTGGCAAGAGGTGGCATCTATCAGGAGAAGGAGTGTGTGTGTGTGTGTGTGTGTCAGTCAGTGAGTCCAAGAGTCTGCAAACATTTTTACCTCCTTCAGAGAGCTGGGATGAGACACATCCCTTTGCATCCTCTTTACCTTTGTATTTTTAAAAAAATATTTGTGTATTTTTTACGCGGTCCGCTGGGAGCGAAGCAATTTTTTTTTTTGTAACGTATTTGGCGCGAAAGCAGACGGGGGGAGAGCCCAGGTTATAAAGGGGGGCCGGGCTGTTCAGCTCTTCCACCAGGACAGGGTGTGGGCAGGAGCCTTTTGTATGACCTTTGCCCTTTTGTATTACCCCCCCCCTCCCTCCCCCGTCTCTGTGATAACTGTTGTGTGGGTTTGGGGTTGGTGTCAAACACGATTTATAATTAAAAGAAAGAAAAAAAAAAGGAAAAAAAAAATTATTTTGAATGTCGTATTGTTTAATATTGTGAATTAATTAAGACTGGCATGTTCAGGGGCCTGAATTGCAGTAAAACTGTACGATTTTTTGCCAGACAGCACTGACCTCATGTGTTATACTTTGTCGCTGTGGGGGATTTACTTTTTGGATTACGGGGTTTATCGTGACTTAATGTTTGGTAGGGAAATACTTTAGAGCAGCGCTGTCTTCCTATGGGGGTAAGGGGGGGGTGAGACATATAGCAGTGTTGTCACTGGGTGTACTGGTACAGGTGTGTCCAAGGAGAAAGCACATCTCAGTGTTGGGGCAGCACTATCGGTCCCTCATCTCAAACTGCTGCCATCTGTGCCCGTCGGTTGTCTCAGTTGGCAGCACTCTCGTCTCTGTGGGTCAGAAGGTCGTGGGTTCGAGTCCCCACTCCAGAGACTTGAGCACATAATCCAGGCCGACACTCCCGGTGTCAGTACCGAGGGAGCGCCGCACTGTCGGAGGTGCCGTCTTTCGGATGAGACGTTAAACCGAGGCCCCGTCTGCCCTCCCGGGTGGACGTAAAAGATCCCTTGCTACTATTCGAAGAAGAGCGGGGGAGTTCTCCCCGGTGTCCTGGCCAATTTTTATCCCTCAACCAACACCACTAAAAACAGATCATCTGGTCATTTATTTCATTGTTGTTTGTGGGATCTTGCTGTGCGCAAATTGGCTGCTGCGTTTCCTACATTACAACAGTGACTACACTTCAAAAGTACTTCATTGGCCGGAAAGCGCTTTGGGACGTCCTGAGGTCGTGAAAGGCGCTATAGAAATGCAGGTCTTTCTCTCTTTTTGCTTCACTCTAGTGTTATAGGGCACTTAATCTATAACTGTACTGCTGGGTGTTTCTTTTGAAAAGAAAATTTTGCACCCTCACTGTTACTGAAATCCAGTGCCAGCACTGGAAGGCGAGAGAGGGGGAGAGTAGAAGTGGGACAGGGGAGTATTTTTTAAAAATACTGTAAGCCCAAGTTTGGAAAAAAAAATGTTTTTAATGGATTTTATAAAATTGAACTTCAGTGAAAAAGCAACCTGTATAATCTGAATTAAAAATACGAGCTTTGGACAGCAAGATTGGTTTGTGATTTATTTTCCCTGGTGCACAGTTTTAATGTGTTAGCAACAAGACTGCACGTTTCTCGAGATACAAACCACACTGAATATAATCATCGCCCAGAAGGTCCCAGATTCCATCGGTGGTCCGTGCTGTGTTAACTGGGCCAGCCAACAGGGGGCAGTGTGTTTGGCCTCAGCACCCCCTGGGCTAGGGAAAGGGACAATCAGCCATGGGAGGCCCACTCATGGGGGTCACTAACCAGCGACCCCTGCTGGAAAGTGAGCATGTGCGTACATTGGATGAGGCCAGGATGGGGATTGGCCGTGATGGTTCTCCCCCTCCCCCCAATGGTCAATTAGCCAGCCGAGTATGTCATGGAGGGCAATGGGGTGGTGCCCACGGAAACCACACCCCAGCAAAGAGCAAGCGCCTTTCGGAGAGGAAAGACGCAAAGTTGAGGGGAAAGGATTCCACATTTTCTCTGAAAAGTGACCCCTTTAGGTACCTCATCACCACCTCTCTCAACCCCTCCACTGGCTCTGACTTGTCTGATTTCCAGTACTGGATGAGCAAAAATTACCTCCCAACTAAATATTGGGAAGACCGAAGCCATTGTCTTCAGTCCCTGCCACAAATCCCCTGTTCCCTCCATCCCTCTCCCCGGCCACTGTCTGAGGCTGAACCAGACCATTCACAACCTCGGCCTCCTGTTTGACCCTGAGATGAGCTTCCGACCCCATATCCACTCCATCACCAAGACCGCCTACTTCAACCTCCGACATATCGTCCGTCTCCACCCCTACCTCAGCTCATCGGCTGCTGAAACCCTCATCCATGCCTTTGTTACCTCCAGACTCGACTATTCCAATGCTCTCCCGGCTGGCCACCCATCTCCCATCTTCCACCCTCCATAAACTTGAGCTCATCCAAAACTCTGCTGCCCGTATCCAAACTCGCACCAAGTCCCTGTGCTCACTGACCTACATTGGCTCCCAGTCCAACAACACCTCGATTTTAAAATTCTCATCCTTGTTTTCAAATCCCTCCATGGCCTCGCCCCTCCCTATCTCTGTAACCTCCTCCAGGCCTACAACCCTCCGAGATCTCTGCGCTCCATCAATTCTGGCCTTTTGCGCATCCCCGATTTCCTTCGCTCCACCATTGGCGGCCGTGCCTTCAGCTGCCTGGGCCCTAAGCTCTGGAATTCCCTCCCTAAACCTCTCCGCCTCTCTCCTACTTTAAGATGCTCCTTAAAACCTACCTCTTTGACAAAGCTTTAGATCACCTGTCCTAATATTTCCTTATGTGGCTCAGTGTTAAATTTTGTTTGATAATCGCTCCTGTGAAGCACCTTGGGACGTTTTACTACGTTAAAGGCGCTATATAAATGCAAGTGGTTATATCCGCCTGTAGAAAAACTCTCCCCCCAAGTCACTTACAACTGCACTTTCAAAATCCCTATTGTCTACTCTTTGATCCTCCATGTGCCTCAATACCTCTGCAGTTGTCAATTTTCTCAACCATTTCCTCACCTCTATTTTTAACACTCTTACCCCAGCAAAACATTAACTTATTCCCCATGGTATTCTGCCCACCGTCCCCCTCCTCCTATTTTCGTTCCCACAAGTCCAAAGGGCACAGACTTGAGTGTATCTGGTTCAGCAATTCGTCACCAGATCTGCCTGGACCACATCAATCCCGAGGGAGCCTCACCGTCCGCTACACGGTCTCTGTGATCATCCTGGAGAGCAAAGATAAGCCCCAGCTTCTTTTCTCTGCCTTAAACCCCACTCCCCTGCCCCCTCCACTCTCACCTGTAACAAGTGCGACGGACTTCTTTGTCAATGAGATTAAGACCATCCATTCAGTTGCCTCTGATGCTTCCTCTCCTTCCCCTTGCCCCTCCAAGTCCTCGCCGCCCTCGTCCTGAACCTGAGTGTCTCTCACTCTAATTCCTCTCCCATTTTCCCTCATGCCCTCTCTGAGCTCATTTTATGCAGAAGACCCACCCCCTACTCCCTTAACCCAATTCCAACTAAACTGATGTCCACGTCCCTCGTTCTTGTGCTGGCTGACATTGTAAATGGTTCCCTCTCAAGCACTGTTCTTACCTTTTAAAACCACCCTCTTTCTCGAAACACCCACCGCTGACCCCTCTGTCCTCGCGATCTGATCTTCATAGCCCATTTCCTCTCCAAAGTTCTTGGACAGGTCACTTCCTAAATCAGTGCCCATCATTCCCACAACTCCTTGTGAGAATCTTTCCGATCAGGTTTCCGCCTCTCTCACAGCAAGTGAAACAACTCGAACCAAAGTCACATTCTGTGTGACCGTGACCATGGTACATTATCCCTCCTCGTCCCTTCGACCTCTCTGCCCCCTTGGTCAACCATCCTCCGCCAATGCTCCTCCTCCGTTGGCCAGCTTGTTGGGTCTGTCCTTGCTTGGTTCCACTTTTACCTGAACGGTCATAGCCATAGCATTTCCAGCAATGGCTTCTCTTCCCACTGCCACAGAAATCTCCCAAGGCTCCCTCCTCTTCATCATTTGCATGGGCCCCCTTGGTGACATCAACCACAGGTAGGCTGACCCGATCCCACTATTGTCAGACTCCTTGACCCACATTAGGAAAAAAGATATAAAGATTTTGTACTTTTATCACGTCTTGCACGACCTCAGGACGTCTCAAAGTGCTTCACAGCTATTTAAGTACTTTTGAAGTGTAGTCACTGCTGTAATGTCGGGAACGCGCCTCCCCTTGACGTTCAACGGCATTACCATCGCCAAATCCCCCACCATCAACATCCTGGGGGTCACCATTGACCAGAAACTTAACTGGACCAGCCATATAAATACTGTGGCTACGAGAGCAGGTCAGAGGCTGGGTATTCTGTGGTGAGTGACTCACCTCCTGACTCCCCAAAGCCTTTCCATCATCTACAAGGCACAAGTCAGGAGTGTGATGGAATACTCTCCACTTGCCTGGATGAGTGCAGCTCCAACAACACTCAAGAAGCTCGACACCATCCAGGACAAAGCAGCCCACTTGATTGGCACCCCATCCACCACCCTAAACATTCACTCCCTTCACCACTGGCGCACTGTGGCTGCAGTGTGTACCATCCACAGGATGCACTGCAGCAACTCGCCAAGGCTTCTTCGACAGCACCTCCCAAACCCGTGAGCTCTACCACCTAGAAGGACAAGAGCAGCAGGCACATGGGAACAACACTATCATCCCGCTGGCTTTAATTGCCGGAGGGACTGCCGGATTCGGGAAGTGTGCGCGCACACAGGTGTGTCTGCAGGGAACTCGGAATTCGGCAGGTTGGAGCCATCTTCCAATTTCCAATTTTTGCAGCCCCCCTGCCTCCAACACACCCGCAATTTAAGTTTAAAATTGAGCCCATAGAGTACAAAAGTATGGAAGTTACGATGAACCTTTGTAAAACACTCGTTCGGCTACAACTGGAGTATTGTGACCAGTTCTGGGCACCGCACTTTAGGAAAGATGTGAAGGCCTTAGAGAGGGTGCAGACGAGATTTACTAGAATGATTCCAGGGATGAGCGGCTTTAGTTAACGTGGATAGACTGGAGAGGCTGGGGTTGTTCTCCTTGGAACAGAGAAGGTTGCGAGGAGATTTGATAGAGGTATTCAAAATCATGAAGGGTCTAGACAGAGTAGATAGAGAGAAACTGTTCCCATTGGCGGAAGGGTCAAGAACCAGAGGTCATGGATTTAAGGTGACTGGCAAAAAAACCCAAAGGTGACATGAGGAAAAACTTTTTTACACAGCGAGTGGTTAGGATCTGGAATGCCCGGCCTGAGGGGGTGGTGGAGGCAGATTCAGATTCAATTATGGCCTTCAAAATGGAACTCGATAAGTACTTGAAACCAAAAAATTTGCAGGAGTACGGGGATAGGGCGGGGGAGTGAGACCAGCTTGGATTGCCCTTGCATGGAGCTGGCGTGGACTCGATGGGCCGAATGGCCTCCTTCCATGCTGTAACCTTTCTATGAACACCATCTGCACGTTCCCCTCCAAGTCACACACCATCCCGACTTGGAAATATATCGCCGTTCCTTCATTGTCGCTGGGTCAAAATCCTGGAACTCCCTCCCTAACAGCACTGTGGGAGAACCTTCACCACACGGACTGCAGCGGTTCAAGAAGGCGGCTCACCACCACCTTCTCAAGGGGCAATTAGGGATGGGCAATAAATGCCGGCCTCGCCAGCGACGCCCACATCCCATGAACGAATATATTTTTAAAAATTGTGCACAGCAAGATCCCACAAACAACAATGTGATACTGACCAGATAATCTGCTTTTAATAATGTTAGTTGAGGGATCAATATCGGCCAGGATTCCCCTGCTCTTCTTCCAATAGTGGCCCTGGGATCTTTTACCACTACCCGAGAGGGCAAGCAGGGCCTCGGTTTAACGTCGCATCCGAAAGACGGCACCTCCGACAGTGCAGCACTCCCTCAGTACTGGCACTGGGAGAGTCAGCCTGCACTTTGTCTCAAGTCTCTGGAGTGGGAATTGAACACATGACCGTCTGATTCCGAGGCGAGCATGACACAGACTGAGGCACAGCTGACGGAAAATTGAAGCCAGCGTCTTCAGCCCCCACCACAAACTCTGCACCCTTGCCATCGAACTCCATCCCTCTCCCCGGCCACTGTCCCAGGCTGTTCATAGCTACTGTGATCTACTTGACCCCAAGACAAGCATCTGACTCCACATCCTCCTCATCGTAAAGACTTCCTACTTCCATCTCTGTAACTTTGTCCACCTCCATCCCTACTTCACCTGTTAAAGTCCTCATCCATGCCTTCATCACCTCCAGGCTCGACCAATGCTCTCCTGGCGGGTGTCTCCAATAACCACCCTCGATAAACTTCAGTTGATGCTGATCTCTGCAGCCCTAATCGTCCCGCTCGCCCATTCTCCCAGTCCGCACTGACCTACACTGGCTCCTAGTGTTTTCCCCCCCCCCGACTCCCGCTAACCAATGCCTCCAATTTAAAAATGTCATTGTCATGTTTCAATCCCTCCATGGCCTCACTCCTCCCTCTCTCCGTAACCTCCTCCAGCCCTGCAACCCTCCGAGATCTCCACTGCGCTGACCCCGGCCTCTTGTGCCTCCGCCCTCCCTTCGTCCCACCATTGGCGGCCGTGCCTTCAGCCGCCCAGGCCCCGCGCTCACTGGAGTTCCCACCCGAAACCTCTCCGCCTCTCCACCTCCCTCTCCTCCTTTAAGACCCTCTGAAAAAACCCACCTCTTTAACCCAGTTTTGAGGTTTGCCCTTCCCTAAAGCTGCTTCTTTTTCTAGGAGTCCATTTTTTGGGCAGATTACGTCTGTGAACCAGATTGTGATCTGTTTCTACGTAAAAGATACTATATAAATGTAATTTGTTCCTGTTGCTATAAAGTCACTTTCACATCCTGAGGAAGTTTCCAAGAACTTGGCAGGCAATGAATTATTTTTGAAGTGCAGTCATTGTTTTTGCATTTGCACACAGCAAGGTGTCACAAATAACGAGAGAAATGACCAGTTAACCTGTTTCTGGTGGTGCTGGTTTGAGGCAGGAACGTTGAGCAGGACACCGGGAGAGCGCTCCTGCTCTTCTTCAAATTGTGTCGTGGGATCTTCTCCATCCACCTTGACGGTGGGGTTGCCAACTCTGGTTGGACGTATTCCTGGAGGTTTCATCACATGACCTCCTGCCCCCAACCGCCCCGCCCTCCCACACTCCCGCTATTGGTCGCCCGACATGTCCATCCTCGCGGTGTCCCGCCTTTCCATGGGCAATTAGAAAGGGAACAGACTCCTCATTAACTGATTGGATGATTCTTGACTGTCAGTCAAACAACCTTTCTTCCCCATCTCCAATATTTTTGTAACTAATGAACGAAAGTGTTCAAAGAAAATGTAAAAAACGCTTACATTTTTAACGCCCCTAGGATTTTTCTCCCGGGTTTTTGCTCGCAGCAGTGTCCTGGAGATTAATCTTCAGTTGCTGGAGACTCCAGGCCAATCCTGGAGGGTTGGCAACCCCCTACTGAAGGGGCAGATGGATCCTTCATAAATGCAGCACTCCCTCACGGAAGTGTCAGCCTGGATTTTGTTCTCAAGCCCTGGAGTGGGGTTTTGGAACCCACAACCTTTCTGACTCGGAGGTGAGAGTGCTTCAGACAGAACCAAGCTGATACTTGGGGCTAAATTCTCTGATCCCATGCTCTCCATGACAATGGGGCTGTGACCTGTGCTCTCTCTGAGAAGGGGCTTCTCTACTGGGAGCATGGAATGAACCCTTGTGAAAATGAGAGAGAGAGAGACAGAGAGACAGGGAGTCACGGGCATGGGACACATTGCCCGCGGCACGTAGGCAGAGTCTGAGGAGGAGATCTCCAGCCTGACCTCTCCGATGTTCCCCGGGGAGATTCTAAACGGAAGAAGGAAAGAAAATATCCTTTTTTTTTTCGCAAAAGGAACATTTCCAAAGCAGATGTTCATTTCACCTGAAGGGTTTTGACCTGCTCACCTGAGCAGGGTGAGAAACCAAAGGAAATGGGTCCCAGTCACTCAGTCCCTGCCTCAGTGTATGGCTGGAGACAGCAGGCAGTGATTCCCATTGATTGGACCTGACCTGACCAACTGACTGTGACCTGTGAACTGCAGGGGTCACTGGGCAGTCAAGTACAGAGAGGTGTGTGGCCACAATCGCGGCCCCCGCAACCCCACTCCCTTCACACCCCAGCCCCCCCACACCCCCTCCTTGGTTGTTCTCCCCAGGACCCGAGGGAATTCCCTCGATCAGAAACCCACGGTCACTGCTGCCAGGTCAGCTAGACTTCCAATTGGCAGTCTGCAGCCCTCTTTAATTTGAAAGTGCTTTAGGTCCAAGAGACAGCCTTGTCTGTTCAAATAACGAGGGACAAAGGTCACGATGTCCCCGATTTATCAATTTGCAAAGCATAGAACTCCTGGCCATCTGACACTCTGACACAATCTCATGAAAAGTCTCTGTTCCTCTTTTCGACTTCCTGTGACTACCTTTATCAACATGTTATGAAGATTTCTTTTCCCCTCTAATGTTTGCCCCTTCTCTCCTAAAGGTGCTGACTCTTGTTGAGCCTGTGGGCACTGGATCCAATGGGCACTGGATCCAATGGGCACTGGATCCCATGGGCACTGTGTCCTGTGGGTGCCACATTTCATGGGCACTGGATCCCATGGGCACCAGGCTCCATGGGCACTGGATCCTGTGAGCACTGGGTTCCATGGGCACTGGATCCCATGGGTACGATGTTCCATGGGCACTGGATCCCATGGGGGCCATGTTCCATGGACACTGGATCCCATGGGGGCCATGTTCCATGGGCACTGGATCCCATGGGTGCCATGTTCCATGAGCACTGGATCCCATGGGTGCCATGTTCCATGGGCACTGGATCTCATGGGTGCCATGTTCCATGGGCCCTGGATCCCATGCGTGCCATGTTCCATGGGCTCTGGATCCCATGGGTGCCATGTTCCATGGGCACTGGATCTCATGGGGGCCATGTTCCATGGGCCCTGGATCCCATGCGTGCCATGTTCCATGGGCTCTGGATCCCATGGGGGCCATGTTCCATGGGCACTGGATCCCATGGGGGCCATGTTCCATGGGAACTGGATCCCATGGGTGCCATGTTCCATGGGCACTGGGTCCTGGGGCACCAGGTTCACTTCTCTTCCAACAAAAACCCACCTCGTGTACAAGATGCCATTTAAGGAGCAGAGTTTGCTGCGGAGTGGACTGATCTCAGATTGATGAACAGACCACATCCTAGCCAGATAATTAGAATCAAATTTCAAACTAGCGACAGAGAGAGGGTGAATGGAGCTGTACCCTAACACATTGTGAGGGTAAACCCAACCCCTCCTCCCCAGCACAGCACGTGATTTTGAACCGGGAAGTCTGGTTTATCGAGCGGACCGTCTGGAAACGTGAACCAGGCTCTATGGATCCAGCTTTTTCCCACTTATATCCATGCCTCACAACATAGAACTGTTAATTAAGTGGAAACTTTCATTGGCAGCAAAGCAAATCTCAGAACTCGAGCCCCGATCATTCCCTCCCACCCACCCCTGCCAGATTTGGTCTCGACGAGAGGTCACGACCCCCCACGGCACCCTATTTAAGAGATATAGGAGATATGTGGCTCGCTGCTTTTGCAACAGACAGATTCCCCCTTCCCACCCCCCGCCCCAGGAGGCTAGGAACAGATGTAGGTAATTTCTACTTGGACACAAAGCAGCTTAGTAATTATAGTCCTGGTGTGGTACTGGCAGGTTGGTGTGGCAGAGTGCCCAGCTACTGCTCACTGAGGTAACACAGCTGCCAAGGAGGCCTGATACAACAGAGGTCAGTGTTGCAGGCAATGCCCAGTGCCAGAGAACATTACCTCACTGATCTTTATAAACTAAACAGATGACAAAGAGACTAATGGATACAACAACCGTCGCTGTTACTCTCTTCCTCCTCCTCCCCTGAATCCTGTTCAATCCCAGCCCCTGCCCAATCTCTTCGCACTTGTGCGTCCAACAGGGGTCGCTGGACAGTGATCAGGAATGGAGGAGAAAAAAGAAAGGAGAGAATTTGCATTTAAATTGCGCCTTTCACGACCTCAGGACGTCCCAAACGCTTTACAGCCAATGAAATACTTTTGAAGTGTTGTAACGTAGGAAACGCAGCAGCCAATTTGCGCACAGCAAGATCCCACAAACAGCAGTGTGATAAATGACCAGATATTCTGTTTTTCAGGAGTTGGAGGGATAAATATGAGCCTGGATGCCAGGGAGAACTCCGCTGCTCTTCTTTGAAATAGTGGCTGTGGGATCTTCCACCTCCGCCTGACGGGGCAGACGGGGCCTCGGTTTAACATCTTATCCGAAAAATGGCACCTCCGACAGTGCAGCGCTCCCTCAGTTCTGGCACTGGGAGTGTCAGCCTGGATTTTGTGCTCAATTCCCTGGACTGGGACGTGGACCCACAACCATCTGACTCAGAGGCGAGAGGGCTGCCCACTGTGCCACGGCTGGCACTGTGTCGGGGAGAACTTCTTCGTTCACAGAGATCAAAGCCTGGAATGGTTTCCGCTGGATGCAAAAACTCTGGAGTCATTCAAGGGGTGGTTAGCTGCTGCGATGGGGGATTTGTAGCTTTCTATGGAAGGATGACCTAAATGGGAGGAACGACCTCCCTCGTCGCTACATGTGAACTACAAGCTATAATAAGAAACCGTGTGATCCTCGCAGGATAATCAGTACAAGATGTGGAACGCCAACATCACAAAGTATGGTATAAACTTTCCTCCAACTCCCAACTACACCCAATAACCCACCCCCTTTCGAGTGAACCCACTAAACAGAAACAAGAAAGGAGAAAGGGCGGGCCCAGGAGCCCTCCCGTAGCTCCCACATGTCCCCTGGGCCCAGGAGAGAAGCTGGGTTCTGCACTGCTGTGAAGGAGGCAGCCTTTCCCATAGTGAATGATATCTCCACATTTGGGAAACCCTTTCCCAAATTTGAACCCTATGATTTGCGACCGATCGCTTTTGATCCTCTTAGTGCTGTGGGTCATGCTCGTGTCTCTGAGTCAGAAGGCTGTGGGTTTAAGTCCCCGCTCCAGAGACTTGAGTACAAAATCTACGCTGACACTCCCAGTGCAGTATTGAGGGAGTGCTGCACTGTCGGAGGTGCCGTCTTTCAGATGAGACTTTAAACTGAGGCCCCCCCCGCCCTCTCAGGTGGATGTGAAAGATCCCACGGCCACTATTTTGAAGAAGAGCAGGGGACACCACTAAAAAAACAGATGATCTGGTCATCATCACATTGCTGTTTGTGGGATCTTGCTGTGCGCAAATTGGCTGCTGAGTTTCCTACAGCCAAAAAAGTACTTAATTGGTAAAGCGTTTTGGGACATCCTGAGGTCGTGAAAGGCCCTATAGTTCTTTCTTTTCTTTCTCTTTGGGTTTCTCAATAACTAAGTAAGTTTTGTCACACATTGCAACTATTCTTTGTTGATTTAGTTATTTGGATTTTATTTGTATATTCTGTTAATTATATGGACTTGTACTGCAGTCTGGAAGGAGTTAATTGAGCCTCGGCCCTGGCTAACCCTGAACTATTGCACCCTGCAGGGGGGATTAATTTAACTCCAGCTCCCTCCCTGATTGGGCATTCTCCGGGATAACCTTGGACCCCAGAGGTGAAAGGTAAAACGAAGACTTGACTGGCACAAGGATTGAAAGCAGCATTGATAACGAGAGCCCTATTAAAACGGACACCTGCTGAGTCCGTCTCACAAACATCACAGAGCTGGGCTCTGACAGGAGGGAGACCTGGAGAGAGGGCACCTCAGGTGGACATTGGCTGAAGGTCTCCCTCAGTCCTTTTCTGGAATGCAGGGACCAGCTGGGCATGAACCTAATGGCTCAGTGGGTAGCATGTGTGTCTCTGAGTCAGAAGGTCTTGGGTTCGAAGTCCCACTCCTGGGACTGGAGCACAAAATCCAGGCCGGCACTCCCAATGCCAGCACTGAGGGAAGTGCTGCACTGTCGGAGGTGTGGTCTTTCAGACGAGACAGTAAACTGCGGCCCTCTCAGGTGGATGTAAAAGATCCCACAGCCACTATTTGGAAGTTGAGCAGGGGAGTTCTCCCCAGTGTCCTGGGCCAATGATAAACCCTCAACCAATATCAGTAAAACAGGTTTTCTGCTCATTCTGACATTGCTGATTGTGGGATCGTGCTGTGCGCACGTTGGCTGCTGTGTTTCCTACATCACAACACTTCAAAAGTACTTCATTGGCTGTAAAGCGTTTTGGGATGTCCCGAGGTCGTGAAAGGCGCTATATAAATGCAAGTTCTTTTTTCTATTTGGGGAGGTGAGGGGGGATAGTAATAACAGACCCAGATCGATAAGATTGCAATGATGAGGGGAAGTTAGATATAAAAGTAGAATGGCTGTATTCTGATACTCGGACATCAAAGAGTTAATGGGCTGATTTGCAATCTCCCAGTCAGAGTCTGGTGAACACTGTCTGCAGGCTGTGATGGATTCTCAAACATTTTTCACAGTGTCACCCCTCCCCCCCCCACCCCTTCTCCCCTTCAGACACCTCCTGGGCCTCCCCATCCCATCCCCCACCAACCCCCCCCCCCATCCCAGAGTCCAACTCCTCCCCCCCCCCCAGGTGGTGTTTGAATAACACAGGTGTCTAATTCTTGTGGAGAAGTAGCAGGGGCAAGGAGCTCCCAGTCTGTGCACCTCGGGCTACTCTTGTGTCTGGGCGCGCTCGGGTGACCTCGCGACCCCGCTGTCTGGTCATCCGGGGTCAAGGAACCTTTTCAGCCGGGAAGGAATCGTCAAGAGTAACCTCCAACCCTGACCCCAGCGTCTCGCATCCCCAGCTTGCCGCTCAGACTGTGAAAATAGTGGCTGCCTTTTTTTTTCCAGCTCACTAAGTCCTTCCAGCTCACAGCATCTGCAAATGCTTTGTGTCATTTGGCAGAGTTGGATATTGCAAAGAATCATTAGAGAGATTTAAGGAGGCACAGATTAAATATAGAGCAGATCGCGCCCCCTTGACGGCGTGCTCTTCTCCCCCTTTTTTCTCCTGGTTCTTCACTGCCCCCTCCCCCCGCCGCCTGCTGAAGGCACAGACTCCTGCTGCGAGGGTGCAGTTCCCACAAGCGTCAGCCCCTCTCGAGTAAACTCTCGGTGTCCCTCTCGCCTCTGAGTCAGAAGATCGTGGGTTCAAGTCCCCCCTCCAGAGACTTGCGAGAGCAAAAGTCTAGGCTGACAGTGCCAGTACTGTGGGAGTGCTGCACTGTCTAATGGTGCCGTCTTTCGGATGAGACATTAAACCAAGGCCCTGTCTGTCCCGCGGCCACTATTCGAAGCAGAGCAGGGGAGTTCTCCCTGATGTCCTGGGGCCAATATTTATCCCTCAACCAACATCTAAAACAGATGATCTGATCATTATCACATTGCTGTTTGTGGGATCTTGCTGTGCAAAAATTGGCTGCTGTGTTTCCTACATTACAACAGTGACTACACTTCAAAAAGTACTTCATTGGCTGTAAAGCGCTTTGAGACGTCTTGAGGTCATGAAAGGCGCTATAGAAATGCAAGTCTTACTGGCCCGGGGCCTTGTCCGATTGGACTGGTTTTGTGGTTCCTAATGCAGCCCGAGTGAGTGTCGACAGGACGTTCGACCATGGGGAGATAACACAGCAGAGAGCAATTCAGATCCTCTCCCCACCCACCATTTTGGGGGAGGGGGAGGGGAAAATCCCCAGATTAGGATCAGGAGTGGGACCCTGGGAGATTTCCCCCCCCCTCCTCGAAACCATGGACACCAGCAACTCCTACTGTCACGGTGAGATAAGTTAATTGATTGCAGTCCAGCAAAGTAACCTGGGATCTTCCTGCTCTGTATGGCTCAGTACTAAACTGGGCAGTGAGCTTCATCATTGAACCACTGGCAGAAAAGACATTTAAAGATAAAAAACACAAATGTAAAGTAACCTGATGAATTCAATTGGATCGGGAGGGAGCTGACCAGTCTCCCTGTGTCTCTAAGTTTATCTTCTTGCTTTCTCTCATTTGCAGCATTTTCTCACACTCTTTCATGCTTATCTTTCTGTTGCATGTTTTAACCCTCCCACTACTCCAACTATACCTCTCCTTTAGTAGAAAGAGCACAGCTGGATTTTCACAGTAAACTCACTCCATACACACTGTACACTCGGACCTCTGGGAACCTGAAGCATAGCAGCAAAGACAGTTGTGTAAAAGTATTCAAGGATCTAACGTACATGTTCACTTCCCCCTCCTTCACTCTGTCCCACTTCCAGTTTGCCTCATTCACTTTCAGTCTGTCACTGTCACACTTTCAGTCCCTCACTCACTCTTTGTTACTCTCACTGCTCTCACCATCTGTTGTTCTCTTTCTCTGTCACTGTGTCTCACTCACACACACTCAGTTCTTCACACTCTTGCTCTCCATCACTCTCTCACTCGCAGTCCCTCACTCTGTCACCCTCTGTTGCTCTCTATCTCTATCACTCTCTCTGTCCATGACTTTGTTTCTCACTCAGTCTCTCACTGTCACTCTCTCTTGCTCTCTCTATCGCTATCATTCTCTCTGTCCATGACTTTGTTTCTCACTCACTCACTCACTCAGTCCCTCACTCTGTCACTCTCTCATGCATCATCTCAGTAAAGAGAAAAGGGAAAAACAAAAAAGTTTCATATCATTTTGTGCATCTCACCAGCCGAGCTTCGCCGATTGAGGCAATGACTCGATTTTAAAATTCTCGTCCTTGTGTTCAAATCCCTCCATGGCCCTCGCCCCTCCCTATCTCTGTAACCTCCTCCAGCCCTACAACCCTCCGAGATGTCTGCGCTCCTCCAATTCTGGCCTCTTGCGCGTCCCCAATTTTAATCACCCCACCATTGGCGGCCATGCCTTCAGCTACCTGGGCCCTCAGCTTTGGAATTCCCTCCCTAAACCTCTCCACCTCTCCCTCTCCTCCTTTAAGACGCTCCTTAAAACCTACCTCTTTGACCAAGCTCTTGGTCACCTGTCCTAATATCTCCTTATGTGGCTTGGTGTCAAATTTTGTTCGCTCCTGTGAAGTGCCTTGGGACGTTTTACTACGTTAAGGGCACTATATAAATGCAAGTTGATTACCAAAAAAAATTTTTTTTTAAAAATCACACCATTAATAGCGAGGCCAATCCATACTGGGTTGGCAGAGAATGTGGTTAAGGACCTGCTGATATCATCCCAGTGTCTGATAGGTGTCGGGGAGGTTAATATCACTGTTAGTTGAAGGCCTGGAGGGATGTGGAAGGGATTAGACAGTCTGTCTGCCTGTCACTAATACCTTGGGAATGAGCGATCTTCTCACAGAGAAAAGCTCCATTTACAGAGACAAAGACACACCCAAACTTGCCCTCGCCGCTGCAGTGTCTGTTTTCTCTTGAGGTGGGGGAGGTAGAATGAGTTATTTTTTTCTATTCTCTCTCCGATTCCAGTCTCGGTGATCTGCTTATGCCGCACACTATCCCTGGACAGGCTCAGACTAGTTCTACGTTCCTGTCCTCCACCAATTCTGGTCTGTAAAATTTGGTGGCTGGATGTGACGAGAGGGGGAGGGGGCTGAGTCTATCTAAAGAAAGAACTTGTGTTTATATAGTGCCTTTCACCACCTCAGGATATCTCAAAGCACGTTACAGCCAGTGAAGTACTTTTTGAAGTGTAGTCACTGTTGTAATGTAGGAAACGTGGCATCCAATTTGTGCACAGAAAGCTCCCACAAACACCAATGAGATAAATGACCAGATCATCTGTTTTAGGTGTTGGCTGAGGGATAAATATTGGCCAGGACACGGGGAGAACTCTCCTGCTCTTCTTCGAATAGTGGCCGCGGGATTTTTTACATCCACCTGAGGGGGCAGACGGGGGCCTCGGTTTAACGTCTCATCCGAAAGACGGCACCTCCGACAGTGCAGCACTCCCTCAGTACTGCACTGGGAGTGTCGGCCTGGATTTTGTGCTCAAGTCTCTGGAGTAGGGACCCTTCAGTACCCAGCCCAAGTGTCCACTCATGCCTGAGTCCGGGCAACAAATATCCACAGGCCACTCCCCCGTGGGGAGCGTCACGGGCAAACACGATCCTCGTTTGTGCCGACCCCGCACTTGCCAGCGTGGGGTGGGGCGCGAGCGAGCGAGGGGGACGAGGCTCTTGTTGAGTCCGGATTTGCACTCCGTGAGCCTGTCGCTGGGATGAGCCAGTTTAGAGTGGAGGAAACAGCAGATTCCAGGCTCATGGATTCCTAACTAAAGAAGTGTCAACAAGAACTTGCATTTATATAGCGCCGTTAACGTAGTAAAACACCCCAAAACGCTTCACAGGAGCGTAAATCAGACAAAATTTAACACTGAACCACATAAGGAGATATTGGGACAGGTGAACAAAAGCTTGGTCAAAGAGGTAGGTTTTAAGGAGCGTCTTAAAGGAGGAGAGAAGGGTTTAGGGAGGGAATTCCAGAGCTTAGGGCCCGGGCGGCTGAAGGCACGGCCGTCAATGGTGGAGCGATGAAAATTGGGGATTCACAAGAGGCCAGAATTGGAGGAGCGCAGAGATCTCGGAGGGTTGTAGGGCTGGAGGAGGTTACAGAGATAGGGAGGGGGCTAGGCCATGGAGGGACTTGAAGTGTCGGTACAATGGCAGGTCGTGGACGGTCTGGATTGGGCTCAGCCGTGATGCCCCTCATGGTGGAATTGCCCAGCGACGCTCACAGGCGGCTGATGCGAGGTACCGGAGGGCATCCATGCGACTCGGTATCTAGGCGAGACTCTCAGTCGGGGTGGGGGGAAAGGGACAGGGTGAGCGAGAAGCAACAACCCTTTGTATCATCTTGGCGCCTCTCACTGTCCCAGCTTCTCCGATCGAAGCAGCGGCAGCTCTTGGCAGCGAGAGGCTTTCTGAGAATGAATCGTGACCTCTGCTCCCCTCCCGGGCTGGGCAGCCACCTGCCCTCAGCAGCCACAGCATCCGGCAAACAGGATGGCAGGTTAGAGAGATAAGGAAACGGCCTCGAGCTCCCCCCAAACCACCAGCGAACACACACAGTCACGCTGGTCAGTGCAGACGCTCACTGCGGTCGGGCTGAGCTCGTACCTGCCACTTTCCCCTGACAGCCCATTCGTTTCAAACACAAACACACACACACGAGATGTCTTCCCTTCCCAGAGAGTGAGTGAGGCAACTGATCCTCTTCCCAGCCTCTCCCTATAAGCTTGTTGTCAGTAGAAGCAGAGGAACAGGAAAAGGCCATTCAGCCCCTCGAGCCTGTTCCACCATTCAATCAGATCATGGCTGATCTGTATCTTAACTCCATCTACCCACCTTGGTTCTGTAACCCTTAGCTACCAAAGATCTATCAATCTCAGTTTTGAAATTTTCAATTGACCCCCAGCCTCAACAGCTTTTTGGGGGAGGAGTTACATAGAATGTACAGCACAGAAACAGGCCATTCGGCCCAACTGGTCTATGCCGGTGTTTATGCTCCTCACGAGCCTCCTCCCTCCCCTCTTCATCTCACCCTATCAGCATATCCTTCTATTCCTTTCTCCCTCTTGTGTTTATCCAGCTTCCCCTTAAACGCAGCCAAGAGAACAGCTTTGGGAGATTGTTGTTTTTTCTCTCCCTCCTCCCTTTCCTGTCCGTGGGGGTAAATTCTACCCCATCCCAGACCAGGAGCTTGGGGGTGAGAATGGGCAGCCGCATCTCGCAGCTTCTCCGGGGAGCTCCTCGAAGTCCTTTCCCCAGATCAGTCGAGGGTCAGTCACTCTCTTTCCCTCTCCCCCTGCTCATCATGTGTCTACTTCAGGTGAGACGGTGACTGGAAGAGTGACCGACTTGTCGACCTTCTGCCAGTGGCCAGGTGACATACAAGCACAAATCAGGGGCAGCCCCCCCTTCCCATCCCCTCTTCGCCCCCACCCTAGGGGTTGCCAACCCTCCAGGATTAGCCTGGAGTCTCCAGGAATTAAAGATTAACCTCCAGGACACAAGTGCGAGCAACACCTGGGAGAACAAATCATAGTGACATTAAAAAAAATTGTGTGTTTTTCCTGCCCTCTCAGGTGTATGTAAAAGATCCCATGACACTATTTTGAAGTACAGCAGGGGAGTTCTTCCTGGTGTCCTGGCCAATATTTATCCCTCAACCGACATCACTAAAAACAAATCATCTGGTCATTTATCTCATTGCTGTTTGTGGGATCTTGCTGTACACAAATTGGCTGCCGCATTTCCTACATTACAACAGTGACTACACTTCAAAAAGTAATTCAGTGGCTGTAAAGCGTTTTGGGACATCCGGCGGTTGTGAAAGGCGCTATATAAATTCAAGTTCTTTCTTTCCCTAATCTTTTGACAGTTCCAGTAATTCAGCCCACTTCGACCATGACGATTCTCCAGCAGTATTTTAAGCCTCCAGCAGAAACGCTGCCCCAGCACGACTGACTGAACGGGGATTGCGAGGCTTCGCTGCTTTTAGTTTCCCAGGGTCGTCACCTCAATAACCTGATCGTTTGCACCTGCTCCTCGAGTGAGCTACCCACGTTAATGTAACAAAGAAAATATCTTTTATATATTTTCTTCAGTTTAGTTTATTTCACAGGGAATAAGTTTCCAGTAAGGTGAGTCTTTAAATATTTCTGTGCTTGGTCCAATAGGCACTAACCTGTAGGGGTTCCACAATGGGCTACAGCATCCCTGGAGTAGGGAGAGGGGATTCCTGCTCCTCATCACTCTCCAATGTTCCTGCTGGAAAGAGTGAGGTTACAACCAAGTTGACTGTGATGCATGCTGCAGTTGAACAGCTGGTGGACTCTAATGGTCTAGGCTTACAGATCAAGAATGGCCACTGGGATGAGGGAAGCTGGTACCTGTGGAACTGCAGGGAGGAGAACAAACAAGAGAATGTCTGGATGTACTACCTTGGAATTTTATGTGATGCTCAGGAATAATTTGCTGAATTATATGGGGAAGCTGTGTCTGGCGAGTATTACTGACAAACACAATTATTTCCAAGACGTTTTGCTCGGTGAATGGGAATGGGACCTCATTTAACTCGCACTGTACCCGACCTGGGAGTGTTTGATGGGACAGTGCTGCAGCTTTACTCTGTATTTAACCCGTGCTGTACCCGACCTAATAGAGGTGTTCAAGATTATGAAGGGTTTTTGATGAAGTAAATAAGGAGAAACTGTTTCCACTGGCAGGAGGGTCGGTAACCAGATTTAAGATAATTTGGAAAAGAACCAGAGGGAAGATGAGAAGAAATGTTTTTTTATACAGAGAGTTGTAATGATCTGGAATCCGCTGCCTGAAAGGGTGGTGGAAGCAGATTCAATAGTAATGTTCAAAGGAAATTGGTTATATACTTGAAAAGTAAAAATTTGCAGAGCTGTGGGGAAAGAGCCGGGGGTGTGGGACTAATTGGACAGCTCTTTCAGAGAGCCGGCACTGGCACGATGGGCCAAATGGCCTCCTTCTGTGCTGTACGATTCTATCAAATGGGAGTGTTTGATGGGACATCATAGAAGCTTTACTCTGTATTTAGCCGATGCTGTACCTGACCGGCACCCGTACTTAAAGCAAATTAAAAAAACAGCATCAGGAGAAAACAAAAATTTTTATTTTTGCTTAAAGGAGAAAAATTTACAGAAATTGAGGCAAAAATTACAAACTGTACAAGACAAAACTCCATAAAAAGTTTCAATGTTTGTCTCAAAAGATTGATAGAGCCTGAATCAAACAGTCTCCTGCGTGAGTGTATCGGGGAAGGTGAGAGATGATAATCACCGAATTACACATTCACATGAAGGTTCCCTCCTTTCGCTACAGATTAGTGATTGAACTCTCAGCAAGAAAGACAAGCCTACTTGTTAATACAACCTAAATTGATTTGGGCAATGAGCTCGGGAGAGAAAACACAAAACAAACAAAAAAAAAACTGAAAATGGACCTTCCAGTTCAGCTGAAAGTTTATATAAAAGACGGTGCTTGAAAAAACGAACAATGTTGCGCTGCATCTGAATTCTAGAGCAGGTGATGGCCAGGGCAGGAACCGTTTTGAGCCAGTACAGGGGCAGGGCATTTAAAAGCCCGGCACACGGGTAGGGGATGGGCCCGAGCAAATTCTCCAAACACAAGAAACTTCTGCTCACAAATACGTACAGAAATTTTTTTTTTTTTTAAATGCAGCGATCGAAAACTCACCAGGCAAGGTCCTTCCCCCGAAACTGAACAGTCCAACACCAAATAAGACAGGTGTTTCCTCCTAGTGAGACCGTCCATCTCGGTGTTGTGCCCAGGCAGTTCCTGTGCATCATTTTTTTTCCGGTTCGATGCTTTGCTCTCGTCCAGTTTGTGCATAGTTTTTTTTTGTTGCTTAAATTATTTACAGAGACGCAAGAAACTTTTTGCAGCAGCACTTTTCGCTCTGGGACACAGAGTGATACAGGAACGCACATGTGGGCAAAAGGGTACAACAGTTATCGCCAGAGCTGTGACAGGAAGCAAGGAAGTACAGCAGAACGTTTTAAAAAAAAAAGTCTTTTGTCTTTTTCTCGACTAGATGAAAGTTTGAGTGCACAGTTGCTTATACTACACAGTCACAGAGATAGGTGCCCCTGTAACCTCCCCAAGGGCATCGACCCATTGTGGGGGGGGGACTACAGCCCAGGAGTTCACTGCGTGGGGGCAAATTGTGGTATGGATGGGCATCTCCAGCTCAGGCCAGCAAGTGCGTTAACTCGCTGCCAAACTTCATTTGCAGAGCTTTGCTTGGCTTGACAAGACAATGGCACAAATTCCCAAAGTCACCACACTACCCAGGCAACCTGAGACACCAACTTATGTTTGAGGCCTTAAAACAGAAAAGGAAAACCAAACATGCCAGAGTGTGCGCTGCCGGAAGTCCGGTGTGTCCAGTGTCACTCACGTTACCCGCTCTTTACCCTTGCTCCTAACTGTACCCTCTCCAGCACCATGAAGTTATGTGTGCTACACGAGGGGGACAGGTCACAACACCACCCCGCTCCCCCCCCATACGTCAGAGACTTTGAAAGCGGACATCAAATAAAGATGCACACGCCATATTTTGACTGGGAAAGCAGACAAAAGATTAGTTTTCAGAGGAAAAAAAAAAGCAATAAACAGCCGTTTGCAGGTACCTTAAAGTCTTTTGAAACACGGCCACTGCTTTACTGCACTATGTGAAACTGTGACGATTACAGACACAATTACCTCCAACCCCAGGTTATACACAGCAGGACTGCAAATACAACCTGAAACTGATCTGTGTACTTAGCTGGCACGATAAATATATATATGTACATACATACACACATGTGCACGCACACACACACAGTTATTACACGCATGGCTCCTGCAGCTGGCTCTTGGGCTGCTCTCCGTGGAGTCAGCGCTGAGTCACCAGCCGTGTCTGTAGATTAACAGGAATTCCAACAGTCGTCGTGTCAGCTGGAGGGTAAGTGATGGCGTCTAATGGCGATGGTGAGGGCTTCTCGAACGCGAGCGAGATCGTCTAGATGACAAGAGATTTAAACAGGTTATTCTCAGAAAATATTCATTTCTCTTCCCCCCCCACCCCCCCGCCAATATTTTCCCAAAAGCACTGCATCTTTGTAGGGAACAGTTCGACTCGGGGAAAGAGCAGGGGGGAGCGGGACTAATTGGATAGCTCTTTCAAAGAGCCGGCACAGGCACGATGGGCCGAATGGCCTCCTATGACTTGACGAGGGCTGATCACCTCCTTATCCAAGTGACCATCTTTACGCACAAGTCTGGACAGTAAGTGCTGATAGGATTTGTAACTGTGTGGGTTTGGGGGTGGAGTGGGGTAGGAAGGAGGGGGCATTACAGCCACATCCAATCCTGTCCTCACTTAACATTTACACGCACAGTCCAGCGAGGAGCCACTGGATAATGCTGAGGGGCAGGAACACAGGATCTCCTCCCCCCACCCCCCTCCCCTCCCTAGCCCTGGGCTGCAGAGGATAATTGTAGGCCTTCCTGGCTGAGATCAGCTACTTCAGCAAAGACTGAGCAGCGAAACTGGAACACTCCTACAACTCAAAACCACAATACGCACACAACCACTCAGACAGGGAAAGCCAGCTTATTGAAAGTCACTCCAGTGAAAGACATCATGCAGATTGGTTTCTCTTACCTCCGCGATGAACTGCTGTAATCACGACCTTCAGAGAAAAGGAGAAGAGAAAATCAGTGGTATCAGGAGACTGAATCCCTGCGTTGTGACCCGATACATGCAACAACATTGATTCAGTCCTCTGCACAGCACATAACGCAGAGCACACACAGCCAGAGGAATGCAATTCTTAGAAAAAGGCCACTCAGCCCAACAAGCCTATCCCCTTTTCACAGATCTGGGCTGACACCCCAGTGCAGTACTGGGGGGAGTGCCACATTGTTGGAGGTGCCGTCTTTCAGGTGAGATGTTGAACCAAACCCTTCCCAAATAACCTGGAGATTCCCAAGACCTGGAATCATCTCTGTTACCCCAAGCTGGACCCCTTTAAGGGAAAGAATATCCTTCCAATAGAAAGTTGACCAGTGATATATGCAGTCCTCTGTAAAGCACACACACACTACGCCCCCACCCCCCTCCTTAAGGCACTTCTACTGGGGAACAGTTAAAGCAACACACCCCATCCTCTGGTTTCTCCTCCAAGAGGCCACTCTTCATGAGTGAGTTTAGACACAGAAAAAAGAAAGACTTGCATTTATATCGTGCCTTTCATGACCTCAGAACGTCCCAAAGCACTTTACAGCCAATGAAGCCCTTTTGAAGTGTAGTCACTGTTGTAATGTAGGAAACGCAACAGCCAATTTGTGCACAGCAAGATCCCACAAACAGCAATGTGATAATTGATCAGATAATCTGTTTTTGATGTTGGTTGAAGGATAAATATTGGCCAGGACACCTGGGAGAACTCCCCTGCATTTCCTCGAATAGTGGCCGTGGAATCTTTTACGTCCACCTGAGGGGGCAGGCAGGTTTAACGTCTCATCCGAAAGACGGCACCTCCGACAGTGCAGCACTCCCTCAGTACTGAAACTGGAGTGCCAGCCTGGATTTTGTGCTCAAGTCTCTGGAGTGGGGACTTGAGCCCATGACCTTCTGACTCTGAGGCGAGAATGCTACCCACTGAGCCGTGGCCGACATCTTAGACATGGCGTATTGGCAGGCTATTCAACCACGTGGAGCATCGGAGCCAAGTCCTGTCCAAACTCTCACTTTCTCCCAGCACTCGTCAGGGGGGAATTATTTCCTCCACACCCTGGGGGGCAGAGGCCAATTCTCACACCCCAACTGGCTGAGATCAGCCAACTCAAAGCAGATCAGGGACTGAATCTGGCACCTCCTTCAGCATCAAGTTCCTCGCCCTACCTGCAAAGTGGCTGCCATGTTTGCGAACAAACCAATTGTCACTGTATGTCTAATTAAATAGTTTTTGTGAAGTGTTTTGGGACATCTTGAGAAAGCTAAAAGATCTGATAGAGGCGTGCCAAACTCTGAGGTGTTTTGATATAGTAATTTGGGGGTATGGGGGTGGGGAGCTATTTCCACTGGTCAGTGAGTCTGTAACTAGAGAACAGATCATCACCTACATAAAAGGTCAGGAGAATTTTTTTTAAAAAAAGATAGGACATGGAAAGTCCCATCAGAAATAGTGATGGGAGCAGAAACCACAATAGCATTTAGAAGGGAGGAGAATAAGTATTTGAAAAACAAAAAATTTGAAAGGGCAGGGGAATGGGATCAAATGGATAGCTCTTTCAGAGAGCCAGCACAGGCATGAAGGGGCGAACGGCCTCCTGCTAAGCTGTAAAATTCCACGATTCTGTGAGATGGAGGCACTATATAAACGCAGGCACGGAGGCATTGAAGGAGTCTGATACTGATGGGGGTGGGAGTGGGGGAAGATAGCCCCGTACCTGTTCCAATACTGGTCACTCATCCTGCGCAGCACACAAGCTGCTGATGCAGGTTTCACTCTGGCTCTGCTGTCGCCTCCAGCCCAACGTGCAAATGAGATCAGCGATATTCATGAGCTGAGGCAGGGAGTGATTCTCTGCTTCGTGTATGGAAAATATACATACACACGCACACACAAAAAAAGTGGAATTCCACACATCAAGACAGAGGGCGGTCTGAGACAAGGCAGGCCGGCCTCCTGTGACACCGTTCCTTTTAGTTGCGAGCGAGTGGAGGGGGGGGGGCTGTATTGATGTTCGAGCTCTAACCCCAATGGGAGTCCCAACTGATTGGGCTCTGTCTGGTACATCATGTCGGTCTGAACGCACCCCCCACCACCATGGCTATTAACAGTCCGATTGGTGAACATGAGGGTGACGCACGTGACTCATAACACATTATAGACAGGACCACTGGTGTACAGTAACCGCACAAGGCAAATTCCCGTTTAACCGAAGGGGGAACGTTGGGAATTTTTACAGCCGTTGTGGGAATTATGTTCCTCGATTCTGTCCCATTTTTCCACGAGAGCTACAAATCACTGCCCTCGATTATATATAGCGCTCATATAATGCATGCATCTTTATTTAATATACAAACACACACTATACACTTGGGATACATTTTATGTTCCGGCTACGGTGAACTGAAAGGCTGGTAGGCACAGGGACCCCAGAGGCTGAGGGGGATGTAATCCTGTCTGACCTGTCTAGGCCCACTCATGAATAAAGATAGTGGTTTGGATCAAGGCACTGTCTGCTGAGCAGCAGGGGGGCAGCGATTTGCATAAACAGCGACCTGAAAAGGACTATTGGGAGGTTACGGCAAGTTTCGTACGAGTTGGGGGGGGGGGGGGGAAATGACAAGTGTTGTTCTGGGCAACGTACGGTTAGCGATGCCTCACCAACAGTTATGGCAACAAGCAGAAAAATAAACCAAACGGGAAGTCCATTTCAGGTGCGGCGTCTCTCATTTTTGGAGGTAATGCACGGCTGGCAATAAAGGGCGTTGTCTTACAGTTAGGCTGCCACTTCCTTGTGGTCGCAGGCATGCTGCCATCAGTAAGGGATAGTAACACTGCCATTCTTATTGGAGGTGGCTCTACAATATGAATGAGGCTTTTTAAAGTATCAGGTGTTAAATAAGGTGATACTAAATGGGCGCCAAGGGCTGACTTCCCCCGATGGAGCCCAGATGAACTGTGCTAGTCCAAATACCCCATCAATTAATGGCAACTCACAGGTAAGCTAACACCCGGGGCTTGGTGGGTGTCACTCTCGCCTCTGAGTCAGAAGGTCGTGGGTTCAAGCCCCACTCCTGAGACTTGAGCACAAAATCCAGGCCGACGCTCCCAGTGCCAGCACTGAGGGGGTGCTGCAGTGTCGGAGGTGCTGCCTTTCGGATGAGACGTTAAACCGAGGCCCCGTCTGCCCTCGCAGGTGGACGTAATAGATCCCATCCCACTATTTTGAAGAGGAGCGGGGGAGTTCTCCCCGGTGTCCCAGCCAATATTTATCCCTCAACCAACATTACTAAAACAGATTATCTGGTCATTTATCACATTGCTGTTTGTGGGATCTTGCTGTGCGTAAATCGGCTGCCGCGTTTCCCTACACTACAACAGTGACCACACTTCAAAAGTACTTCATTGGCTGTAAAGCGCTTTGGGACGTCATTAAGGTTGTGAAAGGCGCTATATAAATGCAAGTCTTTCTTTCTTTCAATGATGAATGCCTCTTTGTAAAGCATATTCCACAAAAGCATTCATTGGTAAATTCATTCCTCTGGTTTGTATTGCTCCTTATAGACCAGAACAGCCCCAGGTTCCATCACTGGTTTGTGACAAGCTAGCTCCACAGCCAAGAATGCAGTCGGGGCGCTATTTGCCGGAATACTAAAAAGGGCTCCCATTCCTGATCACGATTCAGTAAGCCCCGGTGGTAAGCGTGCACCTGTACGCATTAAGGTCAGGACTGGGCTGGGCTGCGATGCCTCCACAGTCGAATATCCTACTGTTAGCCACGCAAGGATTGGGCCTCTTGAGGGTGGCTGGCACCTTTGGAACTGGACCCCGATTAAGAGTTAGCACCTTCAGGAGAGGAGAGGCAAGACTGACTGGAATTTTAAAAAAAAGTCAGGCCAATAACAGGTTCATTCAGCTTTAATGGCTTTAGGGTGTCACTGAGAGAGGTGATAAGTTGTTATGTAATGCCAGCTCTTTCTCTCTTAACCGCGCCAAACGCACATAATCTGCACCGCAACAGGATAAAAAAAACAGAACGGGCTGGTTCTCTGACCCCTCCCACATGGTTTGCTTTTCCACAAAAGTAGATTTCCTTCATGTGACCAACAGAAACTTGAGAGCAGAACAGTAAGAGGATTAAGCAGCGCTGCACGTCCTGGGGGAAACTCCGCAGAGGCCACCACCGTCCCTCACCAACCCGGGGGGGGCACACACACACGAGGTAATGTCAACAGCAACGCCCTGCATTTATATAGCGCCTTTAACATAGTAAAACATCCCAAGGGGCTTCACAGGAGCGATTATCAAACAAAATTTGACACGAGCCACATAAGGAGATATTAGGACAGGTGAATGGAAATGGTGGATGCGCATGGGCCAGAAATCTCATGACACTAACACGTGCTGGGTAAAGAAATGTTACCGTTGGAACTCAATTAATAAAGTTTATGGTAAAGCTGGACACAGTAGCGAGGGCAGTAAGAGGAATGGTTGCTGTTTTCTGTCCAGTTCCTCGATCTTCCTACGACCATCCTGGCTGTTCCAGAGCTTTTACTGCACCGCAGACGACAAATAAGGGACAGCACACAACCGGCCTGAAGGAACAGTCCCGACCCAGGGATACGTGCAGTTGGAAGAGGGTCGCAACTCCTCAGAAGACGGGCTGTACAGACCAGCAACGCTGAGAGCGCAATGCTGACCTGGGCCCAAAGCCGCTTGCGCCAGCTGTTTTATAAGAACACAAGAAATAGGAGCAGGAGTAGGCCATTCGGCCCCTCGAGCCTGCTCAGCCATTCAATCAGATCATGGCTGATCTTCGACCTCAACTCCACTTTCCCGCCCGATCCCCCTAGAGTCCAAAAATCTATCGATCTCAGCCTTGAATATACTCAACGACTGAGCATCCACAGCCCTCTGGGGTAGAGAATTCCAAAGATTCACAACCCTCTGCGTGAAGAAATTCCTCCTCGTCGTAGTCTTGAATGGCCGACCCTGTATCCTGCGATTATGCCCCCCTAGTCCTAGACTCTCTAGCCAGGGGAAACAATTTGTATTTGCCAGCACTGGAATCATAGAATAATATGGCACAGGAGGAGGCCATTCGGCCCATTGTGCATGTGCCGGCTCTTTCCAATTAGTCCCACTCGCCCTGAAAACATTTCCATTTCAAGTGTATACCAGATTCCCTTTCAAAGTTTGTCAGTGGCATCAGGCAAGGGTGGGGGGGGTGGGTGGGTTTATACTGAAGTTGCTGCCGATGGGTTCTGTCCTCAGCCAAGCTCACTGTAAGGACGGGGCGAACAGCTCCTCGGTGAACCTCATCTGTTATTAGGTTTGAAGGGTCACTGCAGGTTGCTGGAGGATTCAGACACAATGAAGCTGGAACACCACCTGGTGGCACAATGCATTACTGCAACACATCAAATATAGCCAGACTTGCATTTATATAGCGCCTTTCACAGCCTCAGGACGTCCCAAAGTGCTTTACAACCAATAACGCCCTTTTGAAGTTGTAATGTAGGAAACGCAGCAGCCAACTTGCGCACAGCAAGCTCCCACAAACAGCACTGCGGTAACGATCAGATTATCTGTTTTAGATGTTGGTTGAGGGATAAATATTGACCAGAACACCGTGGGAGCACTCCCCCTGCTCTTCTTCGAAACAGTAGCAGTGGGATCTTTTATGTCCAGCAGAGAGGGCAGACGGGGTCTCGGTTAAGCGTCTCATCTGAAGAACGGATGCCAAGTTGGAAACATGATTCAGTGCCCCAGCTAGCAGTGCGTTTGCCTGTCAACCAGATCTGTCAGCACTTGGTCTCTTTATAATAAATTTAGAAACAAAACCTTAAACACTTTTCACTAGGCATTTTAAAATGTAACGATGCAGACTGTAAAACAACACCAAGTTCCCAGCGGCTTTAACCAGTGTCAACGGAAATTGAACCGGAAACAAAAAGGCAGCCTGAACCGATCATTTTCCAAGTTACACAGAATTTTACAGCCATTTGGTCTATGCCAGTGTTTATGCTCCACACGAGGCTCCTCCCACCCTTCTTCATCTCACCCTATCAGCATATCCTTCTATTCCTTTCTCCCTCATGTGTTTATCGAGCTTCCCCTTAAATGTATCTACACTATTCGCCTCAACTACTCCTTGTGGTAGCAAGTTCCACATTCTAACCACTCTCTGGGTAAAGAATTTTTTCCTGAATCCCTTATTGGATTTATTAGTGACTATCTTATATTTATGGCACCTAGTTTTGGATTCCCCACAAGTGGAAACATCTTCTCTATGTCTACCCTATCGAACCCCTTCATAATTTTAAAGATCTCGATCAGGTCACCTCTCAGTCTTCTCTCCTAAGGGTTCCACAAGTACTGGCCACTAATACCTAGTGCCCAAGTCACCCACTGTTGACGTATGAGTATTGGAGGACCATTCAACCATGGGGACCTCATTGCTGACCCCCGATCCCATCCTCAACCCAATGCCCACACACATGGGACCTTTCAGCAGGGGAGTGTGATCCGGAGCAGGAACTATGACTGATTTAAAATTCCTTTCCTCACTACACCCCACCCCCAACCTCTGGCGCAGGAGTTCCCAACTGATTTGGAGCCCTGCTCCCTTACCCTAGCTCAAGAATTATCAGGGTCAAATGCAGCTCCTCTACTGCTGCCCTGGCCGAGATTGGATAACTTGGCACAGACTGGGGATAATAGAATTTACAGCACAGAAACAGGCCATTTGGCCCAACTGGTCCATACCGGTGTTTATGCTCCACACGATCCTCCTCTCACCCCATCTAAAAACGACACCTCCAACAGTGCAGCACTCCCACAGTACTGCGTTGGGAGTGTCGGCCTAGATTTTGTGCTCAAGTCACTGGAGTGGGGCTTGAACCCACAACCTTCTGACTCAGAGGGGGAGAGTGGTGTCCACTGAGCCACGGCCGACACTTAACGGCACAGAACCTTCCTCTTCTGATGGCTCAATCCCACAGTGGGCAGTGCACTTACCCCCCTCCTCCGGAGGGATATGGGGAGCTGATGCTAAATATTCTACAGCAGCGAGCGAAATCAAGTTGGAATTCCGCCACTATCGCTCCCTTCACAAGGACATTGCTCACAGCTCATACGCACCGTGCCTTGGCGAGGAGGAGCGACTTCTTCTTGGGTACTCTTTCTCCCACTCGTCCCGCTCTTTATCTCTGCGTTCCCTCTCCCTGCGCAAAAAAAAAACAGCACTTGCATCACCTGTGCCCCTAAACGCTGCCAGACAATCACACAGTTCCAAACTCCCCGATACTGATACTACCTGGGTGCCTAGATGAAAAGAATCTTTATGGTAAAAGCTTCAAATGAAACTGAATTATTTCTCCGCCCACCTCCAAACATCTTCTCTGCATCTCCCCTGAAGTCACTGAACCTGGCCCGGGAATGTCCTCGGACACCGGATCCTCACCCGAGGGGCCATTATTCACGTGTAAGCCTAAGCACCGAAGTCATGATTTTAACCTGAGCCACCCAATAGGAATAGTGAGAGTTCAGGTTGTTTTGCACCCTGCCTGATTTTTTCCCCTCTATTGACTTCACATAATCGGATGGGGTGTAAAGCAGGCTATGGACTCGAACCTGGCTTCATTCCCGCCCAGCGGGTTTGGTCAAAATTGGGGATTAAGTGTTGGCTGAGCGTTTGCAAGTCGGTTGGGAGGGGGTTTTCCAGCCAAGCCCAATCCTGTCTCATCTGACATCTACACACATGCATTTTCCATCAGGAATCACTGGATAGTGATCAGGAACAGGAACCTCGACTGATTATTACCCTCCCTAAGCCAGTAATCCTGCAGCCAGTTTCTGCCCTGGTTGAGATCAGCTAACACAAAACTTTGATCCCTGGCATGTTCTATGTCTCACTCACTGAACGACTGGAGAAGCTACACAGCATTGTTAATAAATGAAACGTACCAAGCCTGTGCACAGGAGCTGCACATAGAGCAGCACGGCATCTATGTACGTGTAGGATGAGTACAGTGCTGGGTACACATAGAAGGGAGAGATCACTTTGATAGGATTGTACTACAGACCCCCAAATAGTCAACGGGAAATTGAGGAGCAAATATGTAAGGAGATTACAGACAGCTGCAAGAAAAATAGGGTGGTAATAGTAGGGGACTTTAACTTTCCCAACATTGACTGGGACAGCCATAGCATTAGGGGCTTGGATGGAGAGAAATTTGTTGAGTGTATTCAGGAGGAATTTCTCATTCAGTATGTGGATGGCCCGACTAGAGAGGGGGCAAAACTTGACCTCCTCTTGGGAAATAAGGAAGGGCAGGTGACAGAAGTGTTAGTGAGGGATCACTTTGGGACCAGTGATCATAATTCCATTAGTTTTAAGATAGCTATGGAGAAGGATAGGTCTGGCCCAAAAGTTAAAATTCTAAATTGGGGAAAGGCCAATTTTGATGGTATTAGACAGGAACTTTCAGAAGTTGATTGGGAGAGTCTGTTGGCAGGCAAAGGGACGTCTGGTAAGTGGGAGGCTTTCAAAAGTGTGTTAACCAGGGTTCAGTGTAAGCACATTCCTTATAAAGTGAAGGGCAAGGCTGGTAGAAGTAGGGAACCTTGGATGACTCGGGAGATTGAGGCACTAGTCAAAAATAAGAAGGAGGCATATGACATGCATAGGCAGCTGGGATCAAGTGGATCCCTTGAAGAGTATAGAGATTGCCGGAGTAGAGTTAAGAGAGAAATCAGGAGGGCAAAAAGGGGATATGAGATTGCTTTGGCAGATCAGGCAAAGGTGAATCCAAAGAGCTTCTACAAATACATAAAGGGCAAAAGGGTAACTAGGGAGAGAGTAGGTCCTCTTAAGGATCAACAAGGTCATCTATGTGCGGAACCACAAGAGATGGGTGAGATCCTGAATGAATATTTCACATCGGTATTTACGGTTGAGAAAGGCATGGATGTTAGGGAACTTGGGGAAATAAATAGTGATGTCTTGAGGAGTGTACATATTACAGAGAGGGAGGTGCTGGAAGTCTTAACGCGCATCAAGGTAGATAAATCTCCGGGACCTGATGAAATGTATCCCAGGACGTTATGGGAGGTTAGGGAGGAAATTGCGGGTCCCCTAGCAGAGATATTTGAATCATCCACCGCTACAGGTGAGGTGCCTGAAGATTGGAGGGTAGCAAATGTTGTGCCTTTGTTTAAGAAGGGCGGCAGGGAAAAGCCTGGGAACTACAGACCAGTGAGCCTGACATCTGTAGTGGGTAAGTTGTTAGAGGGTATTCTGAGGGACAGAATCTACAGGCATTTGGAGAGGCAGGGACTAATTAGGAACAGTCAGCATGGTTTTGTGAGAGGAAAATCATGTCTCACGAATTTGATTGAGTTTTTTGAAGGGGTAACCAAGAAGATAGATGAGGGCTGTGCAGTAGACGTGGTCTACATGGACTTCAGCAAAGCATTTGACAAGGTACCGCATGGTAGGTTGTTACATAAGGTTAAATCTCATGGGATCCAAGGTGAGGTAGCCAATTGGATACAAAATTGGCTTGACGACAGAAGACAGAGGGTGGTTGTCGAGGGTTGTTTTTCAAACTGGATGCCTGTGTCCAGCGGTGTGCCTCAGGGATCGGTGCTGGGTCCGCTGTTATTTGTTATTTATATTAATGATTTGGATGAGAATTTAGGAGGCATGGTTAGTAAGTTTGCAGATGACACCAAGATTGGTGGCATTGTGGACAGTGAAGAAGGTTATCTAGGATTGCAACGGGATCTTGATAAATTGGGCCAGTGGGCCGATGAATGGCAGATGGAGTTTAATTTAGATAAATGTGAGGTGATGCATTTTGGTAGATCGAATCGGGCCAGGACCTACTCCGTTAATGGTAGGGCGTTGGGGAGAGTTATAGAACAAAGAGATCTAGGAGTACAGATTCATAGCTCCTTGAAAGTGGAGTCACAGGTGGATAGGGTGGTGAAGAAGGCATTCAGCATGCTTGGTTTCATTGGTCAGAACATTGAATGCAGGAGTTGGGATGTCTTGTTGAAGTTGTACAGGGCATTGGTGAGGCCACACTTGGAGTACTGTGTACAGTTCTGGTCACCCTATTATAGAAAGGATATTATTAAACTAGAAAGAGTGCAGAAAAGATTTACTAGGATGCTACCGGGACTTGATGGTTTGACTTACAGGGAGAGGTTAGACAGACTGGGACTTTATTCCCTGGAGAGTAGGAGGTTAAGGGGTGATCTTATAGAAGTCTATAAAATAATGAGGGGCATAGATAAGGTCGATAGTCAAAATCTTTTCCCAAAGGTAGGGGAGTCTATAACGAGGGGGCACAGATTTAAGGTGAGAGGGGAGAGATACAAAAGGATCCAGAGGGGCAATTTTTTCACTCAAAGGGTGGTGAGTGTCTGGAACGAGCTGCCAGAGGCAGTAGTAGAGGCGGGTACAATTTTGTCTTTTAAAAAGCATTTGGACAGTTACATGGGGAAGATGGGTATCGAGGGATATGGGCCAAGTGCAGGCAATTGGGACTAGCTTAGTGGTATAAACTGGGCGACATGGACATGTTGGGCCGAAGGGCCTGTTTCCATGTTGTAACTTCTATGACTGTACTGCTTTTAACAAGGAAAATAATTCTTTTAGCTGTGGTTGATGAAACTAGGCCACAAGCAGATTCTGAAGGAAGCACAAAAAGATACTGGAGTGCAAATGATCACACTAGTTTCGGCTACACTCTGAGGAATCAATGTTCCATTCATTTTGAGATGAGAGAGCTCAGGAGACACCTCGTGGGAGCTCAGTACAGAATAAGCAGTGTGCTAATCCTTTACTGCTGATAGTCCTGCCCTCTGCTGGAGAATTAGAACATGTACAAACAATGCCTGTACTCTTCAGCAACCAGTTTTAGTTAAGGACAGCGCTAACCTCCTACTCTGTACTGAACTTTTCAGATCGAAAAATAAGACTGCAAGTCCCACAATAGTCCGTTCTGAGCCACAGAGTCCAGGAAGGTGGTGGGTTAGACCGCGGTCGGTGCTGATTTAGCTGATCTTGGCAGGGCAGTAATTGGCCTCAGTGAGTAAGGCTGGGGTGGGGGGAGTGAGGGTGTCAATGTGAGAATAAGATCGACCTTATGTCTGATGCCTCAGCCTGGGTTCAGACATGAAGATAGAGCGCGATTCCAACAGGAGTCGGTGTCTTTGAAAAAGGGGAGAAAACTGAACAAGTGCAGGAGGGAGGGCAGGTGAATTGCGAGCAGCACTGAAGACAAAACAAATCTATTGTAGGTTACAGAATCGCCCAATCCATTCAAAAAACACGAGAATGCAGAAAGTTAAAAAAAGATATTTGTCTCTAAGAGAGTTTGATCCATGCAACACCATCTGTTCATCATCAGTGAAATCAATTGGAAATCAACCTGTTAACGAGAGCAGATTGTGGCAGCTTTACAGGAATTTACCGTGCACAGACAAACAGATAGAAACATGGAGTGAGCAGAAAAGCATTACTTTAGTCTGATTTTTCGAGCCATTGCTCGCAGCTCGTCCTCACGCTCCTGAAAGAAACAGAACACACAGTTAAACAAAAATGAGTCACAGGGTCCCTGGTGGTTTGTTCAGTCACGAATAGATCGTTCTACAGTTTCTGCATGTAACAAGGTTTCTCTGCGCCCACCTGTGCACGAATTTGGCTGCCAGTCACACGCACTGTCACCGTTTTCCTGTTTCCCTTTACCCCTGCTCCTTCTTATACCCAATCTCTGTTCCGTGTATCATGCCCCCCTCGGTCTCCCAACTCATTCCACACTGCTCTCCAGCTGACCTGCTTTCTTGCCACCGTCTGCTCAATCTTGACGATTTTAACCGTGACCTAAAATTCCCCCTGCCCACTCTTTTCCAGTTTCTCTGATCACTTCAATGTCTCGCTCAACATCCATATCTTGATCAAACCCTGTTAATGTCATTCCCCCCACCCCCCCCGGAATAAAGTACCCCCAGTGCTCTCTCCTCTGGCCTTCCTATATCACTGACACTGCTAACTTGCTGAACAGCTCCCTTGTTTCTGGCTTCAATGTCATCACCCAGTCTCTCAGTCTCCTATATCCTGCCCTCCCTCGCATACAATCCCTACATCCACATGGTCAAGTCTGAGAGCGGCAGGCTGGCCTGATGTTCCACCCGCCCAGATCTGGCTGAACCACTACGAAATACTTTGTCCCTCGCTCTGCGGCAAAGTCATCCTGCTGCCCTATGATTAACCCGAAGGATAAAGACTACTCCGAGCAATCTTCGCAACGACAAACTATCTTCTCCGTCTCCACCCCTTCCCATAGCCTGGCCAAGATCAGATACCAATGGTCTGTGACACACGTGGAACCACATAGCCCAGGAGAAGCCAGTTAAACGTACACTTCTGGAAGGCATTCAAGAAGTTCAAGACCTGGCCCGGGGTTGTAGGGGGGGTCCAAACGGCGGCCACGTCTGGCCCCGAAATCTCAAAACCCTCGACAGATGCAGGTGATATTGCAGATATGGGGTCTGAAGCTCAGCTTGAGGCAAACAGGACACCCAAGTCACACAATGATGGGTTCAGCCGAGCAAGTGGCAGTGTGGGGAATGTAATCAGGGTGAGGGTGCGGCAACTCAGCCCTATTTGTGCTTATATTTCCTACTGGTTGAACTTTGTTGGGGCTTTTCTTAATTCTGTTGCTCACCGGTGGATAAATCCTCGATCGGAACACCAGCAACATGGGATACGTGGAAATTAATGGGAACAGGGATTTAAATGTTATGAGGTCCCCCCGAGGACTCCATGGTGTGTAGCCCTGTACACAGAGCCCTGATCTGCACTGAACACAACCTACGTGGGATAATGAGACATGATACAGGCCCCTTAAATACAAGTCTATCAAGTAATCAGAAAGGCTAATGGAATGTTGGCCTTTATCTCAAGGAGATTAGAATTCAAAAGTGAGGAAGTTATGCTTCAGTTGCACAGAGCCTTGGTCAGACCCCATCTGGAGTACAGTTTTGGGCACTGCACCTCCGGAAAGCTATACTGACCTTGGAGGGGGTGCAGCGCAGATTCACCAGAATTATATCTGGGTTTAAAGGGTTAAACATGAGAACAGGTTGCATAAGCTTGGTTTGTATTCCCTTGAGTTTAGATGGTTGAGGCGTTTAAAACGTCAAAGGAAATCGATAGGGTTGATACAGAGAAACTATTTCCTCTAGTGGGGGAAAGCCAGAACAAGGGAGCACAATGAAATTAGAGCCAGGCCAATCGGGAAGCACGTTTTTTCACAGAAAGGGTAGTGGAAATCTGGAACTTGCTCCCCCAAAAGTCTGTGGATGCTGGGGGTCAATTGAAATGCTCAAGACTGAGATCGATAGGGTATCGAGGGATATGGAGCAATGGAGTTGAGGGATAGATCAGTCGTGATCTAACTGAATGGCAGAACAGGCTTGAAGGGCTGAATGGCCTCCTCCTGTTCCTATGTTTCTAAATTCCTCTCATCTGCATCAACACTACAAGTGGTTTGAGTGCTGCTGTTGCTCTGGGAGGTTACCTGTCGCTCCTGTTCTTGCTGTAGCTGTTTCTCCTGCGCCGCCTTCTTATCTGCTTTAACTGGTGGCAAAAAACAAAGTTACTTTTTTTATGCGTGTATAAGGCAGTCCCAAGTATTCCCCTCTTGCACATCTCTATCCCCAACTCATCTTAATCCATCTGCTCCCGCCTCCACAGACAAGCAACTATGGCTATCAGTATTGCATGCTAATCCACAAACACCCTGCCAGGGTCACTGCTCCTACAGCGGATACAAGGCGTGTCTGCACTTGGAACTGATCACTTCCCCCTTTCCTTCTGCTACAGCCACTCACAATTCCTGTGGGCTGTGTTGATTTGGTAGATTCACTGCTGATTGTGTTACCAAGCTTTGCAGACCAAGGAGGCACCAGGTGCGATCCTCAGTCGGCACGGAGTTAGCCCGCCTTCTCTGGGGCCAGCGGGCGGCGGAAACTACGAATCACCTCAGCACACCTGGGTTCGGCAGCCAGGGGGGAGGGGGGAGAAATCAGTCCGGGATTCCTTCCTCCAGATTGCTGTCTGATGACCCTCCTAGACAGTGGGCATTGGGCGAGGGTGCGATCAGGTTTGGTTGCGAAGCCCTCCAGAGACAAATAGGCACTCAGCCATCACTGTTCAAGGTTACATGTGAAGAATGGCCACATGGGAGGTATACTGGGGCGCAACTTGCACCTGTGGAACTGTGCAGAAAATAGCTCAACAATGCAATAGAGGAGCTCATCTAAGGCACATGGTTGGGACAGGGCAGAAGGAATTTTACTCCAAATCTAACCCGTGCTGTACCTGCCCTGGGAGTGTTTGACGGGACAGTGTAGAGGTGCTTTACTCTGAAATCTAATCTGCGCTGCACCTGCCCACAGAGTGCTCGACGGGACAGTGTGGAAGTAGCTTTACTATGTATGTAACCCATACTGGTACCAGACTTGGGAGTACTTGTTGCTGACACTTAGTCAAAGTACTAACACACCCCTCACCTTGAAGGGCACAAAATTTACACAAAAAACCCCCCCGAAAGGTTAGAAGATACAATCCAGGACAAAAGCTCCTTACATTGTTTATTCAGTGCCTTCTGCATGCGGAGTTTCAGCTTCTCCTGTGGCGTCAGCTTTGGCTGAAAAAAAAATATAGTAACATTTGCACAAGGAAATCTTCCACCGGGTCAGACAAGTATAAAATCCTGCAGCGTGGCATCGAGAGGAACAGGACAAAATGGTGCTCAGTTTTCACCCTGGAAATTGCAACTGCCTTATCGACAGTCAACAAATCGGCCTGTGGGAAATCAAGAGTACGACACAGACCAGGGAGATTTACATTAAAGTTCCATCATTTCAAGTTACATTTAAAGGTTCTCTGTAACCTAGAAGAATGTAAACATAAAGTAAGGGTTTATTACACACAAAACATGCAGCAACACTTCAATAAAAATAGATGCAATCTGATTTTGAATTCTCTGCAATATACAACCGTGCCACAAAGCACAGCTAGAGGGCAGTGCTGATCCATGCCCCACCCCACAGCCTTGGTAACCCATGAAACAAAACCTCCCGTAACATGAAACAAAGTACAGTACTGACGCAGAGCGCGCTGATCGCAGCACCGGGGCAAATCCTCGGTTTAATACCTAGCCCTTTAGGAAGTTAACACACAGTATCAGTCCCCGAGCACCTCAACCCAAGTGCACGACACAGTGTAACCTTGGGCACTCTGTTGCAATCTTTTTGTTGAATATTAAAACAGTTCCTTGAGCCTCAGTCATGCCAATGTCACAAACTAATTCATCCAGTTTTGCAATCTAACCTTTTGGGAGTTAATTGTTTATTAAAAATTGACAGAACTGATTTCTTGTTCAGCTTTGGACACTGGATTACACTAAGAACTAAGAGTGTTAAATGCCACAGTGAGGTTTCTTTTGATTCTGGTGCGGAGATGTGTCAGTGACCAACGAGGGAAGGTGTGCTTCGCTAAGGCGGCAGGTCAGTTACAAAAGAAGCACAACTGACCATGAGAAATTGAACTCATCTTCGAACCTGGGGCTTTCAGCCTGGGCTCCACAAGGAAATTTCAGGGGCAGGTGTGAGCTCAGATCTCCCTGTCTGGGCCTGAACATCACACACGGGGTGTCACAAATTCTGTATCCACTTTTTCCCCACTGTTTGTCGACTTAATGGTGCATTATTTCTGTTGTCTTATACTAATAAAAACATGTCTTCTGCAACCAGTGGCAGCTTGGCTCAGTTGATAGCACTCTCACCTGAATCTGAAGGTTGAGTTCAAGCCCCACTCCAGCACATAAAAGAAAGATGCATTTATATAAGCGCCTTTCAAGACCTCAGGATGTCCCAAAACACTTTACAGCCAATGAAGTACTTTTTTGTAATCACTGTTGTAATATAGGAAACGCGACAGCCAATTTTCCCACAGCAAGCTCCCACAAACAGCAATGTGATGATGACCAGATAATGTTTTTTTTTTGAAGTGATGTTGGTTGAGAGATAAAAATTGGCCAGGACACCGGGGAGAACTCCCCTGCTCTTCTCTAAAATAGTGTCCTTTTACATCCACCTGAGGGGGGCAGACGGGGCCTCGGTGTAACGTCTCATCCGAAAGACGGCATCTCCAACAGTGCAGCACTCCCTTAGCACTGCGCTGAAGTGTCAGCCTAGATTATGCGCTCGAGTCTCTGGAGTGGGACTCATACCCACGACCTTCTGACTCAGGGGCGAGAATGCTATCCACTGAGCCACGGCTAACACTTCAGTGCAGCACTGGGGGAAGCGCTGCGTTGTCAGATGAGATGTTAATTTGAGGCCCCATTTGCCAGTTCAGGTGGATGTAAAAGATTCTATAGCACTATTCAAACAGCAGGTGAGCTCTCTGTATCCTCTTCAACATTTATCTCTCATCCAAACACTGGTTATTTATCTCATTACTATTTGTGCGTAAATTGGCTGCCACGTCTATCTGCATAAGGAGAGTGACTGCACTTCAAAAGTAATTTAGTGGCTGTGAAGCATTTTGGGGTATTGAAAGGACTTGAAGGTGCTATATAAACGTGGGTTCTTATCCACAGCACAGTCTGTCTTTGGGTGGCTAACAACAGTCTTGTGGAAATTAGAACAAGGGATCAATGGACAGTGTGAAAATTTACAGGGGGTCCCAGGGTCAGTTTTAAAACTTGTAGGGGGGTCCCCAGGAGTGTGCCACTTATTTCCACGGGGTCTCCCTTCACACAGAGGAGTTTGAAAACCACTTCTTTAAACAGCTGCTTTTAGGAGCTCAGGGTTAGACAGGTGGTCAGCCAATACATGATCAAAGCTAACATGTCGAGCCCCCGGGATCCCATGAGTATTTAAACCCTCACCGTGCCTATTTACAGAACTCTACATGGTTATCCAAATACAGCAGCCTGAGGGCTCAAGCACCTTACCGCTTTAAATCTAGCACCGAGAACCATTCACTGCTGGATCTCAAGTACGTTGAATGTAATGCATCCTGTTCAGCTAACTATAGGACATTAACCCAATTGAGGATGAGTTCGGTTTTAGCTCTTATCTCCCCTCTAATCATCTTCCCCCTTCTCTCTGTATGGTGCTAACTCTTACTGGGGTACAACTCCATGAGGGTTGACCATTTTCTTGTACCTCGCGCAACAGTGCCCCCCCAATGACCAGCACCTGCAACTACGTTGTGACAGTTGACATAGCAAAATTGAATAGGAAATGCATAACCAAAAATTGTAATAAAAAGGAAGTAAGGTTTGTTGGCTGGAAGTCTGCATCCTACAAAAGATAGACAGCAGACAACAGCTGGTAAAGCAGTCAATGAAAAAACCTGTAACAAATTAAAAACCCATAGCCAATTCTAAAATATATTCGCAGTAACTTTATAGCATTAATAAAATCATAAGAAAGAGAAAACATTAGAACCAACAAGGCCCGTCTCTTCCACAAGTCCTTGCCTTCGAATGTTTAGCACAGTTTGAGGAACGCTGAAAGGGAACATCTTAGGAACTCATTAAAATAAAAACAGTTTCAGTGTGTGAGCAAGGTACTGCCAAACTGATGTGCATTCTGCTTTGTGTTACCGGTAACACGGCCTCAAGGACAATTTCAGGTTAGAAAGAAAAAGCGAATAAAAGTTGCTGAAAGACTACTTGAGGCTGCGTGAATGTTTCTGTGAGGTTTTCAGAGGGGCTGTGTTTAACGGAGGTGAGGTAAAATTCTTACTGACTTTGGCAGCTCCGGATTCTTTACCCACAGGAGTGTCAGACCTGGAAAAAGAGAGAGAGAGACAGCAAAGTTAAGAGAGTGGCTAGGAGGACACAATGCATTTAAACCAGCAGCTCTCTGTGGCTCGGCGTGTGCATTGCCCCACCTGATGCGGTACGGAACAATACAGATCAGCAGGTCCCAGGTTCAGTCGCTGGTCTGTGCTGAGTTATCTGAACAGGCAGCAGTAAATATGTTACAAAAGGACAGTACAAAATCAACTAACGTCCATGCTTCTGATTACTACCCAGTGGGTCCTATTGGAAAGTGTGCGCTGTGTGTGTACGTTGGTGGCCGTGCCTTCAGCTGCCTAGGCCCTAAGCTCTGGAACTCCCCCACTAAACCTCTCCGGCTCGCTACCTCTCCCTCCTCCTTTAAGTCGCTCGTTTAAAACCTACCTCTTTGACCAACCTTTTGGTCCTCTGCCCTAATATCTCTATGTGGTTTGGTGTTAAATTTTGTCTCGTTACGCTCGTGAAGCGCCTTGGGCCGTTTTTACTACATTAAAGGCGCTATATAAATGCAAGTTGTTGTTGTATACACAGAGGCCAGTCTGGCTATGATGCCCTACCTGGTCAAATAGCCAGACAGTACTCATTATGAAGAGCGGACAGGAGGGCAAGGAGCAGCCAGCACCTGTGGGGCTGTATCCCTGCTAGCGTGAACACCTTGCGAAGGCGGCAGAAAATTGGGGGGGGGGGGGGGGGGGAAGCAGGGGGTGTGGAGATGTACAGAAAATAATGAAGAGTCATTAACACAGGCCACCAATCAGGAGTTACTGAGCTAGACTAATAAGAACTGGATTATCAGCAGAGATACAGTCAGTAACAAGGACGAGCACACTTCAATCATGCTTTAATTCAGTTTTGTCCGGCTCATGGACTCCTTTCCCAGACGTTGTTCGGAACTTTTTTAAATTTAGAAAGGGGCAGCATGCCCTCTTCAAAAGTGGAGGGTCCCCCCACAAACGCACCCAAACCCTCACCTCAACTCAACTCAACTCCTTTCCGGCTGCTGTACCTTAGCTCGCCGTCAAGTGTATTCACCCGACAGCCCCACCGCACTACGTTCTCAACCCCCAGAGCGAGTGGGCCCTCACTCCACACGGTCCTGAAAGGTGGAAATTGGCTCAGCTCCTCAGGTGGGATTGTGTTATTTTCTTTCACCGGAAGCAGCCAAACGGCTTGGGAGTCTGCATGCATGGTGGGCTGTCCCAATTAAGACAGGACAGCTATGAGAGATCGGCACCTTCTGATTATTGCTCCAAACTCTCCCCACTCACAAAGTAACGTACCAGCCTTAAAAAAAAAAAACAAAAGGGGGGGGGGGTGGTCACAGGAATGAGCGATTCGAGTAATTTTCTGAACACCGGCTCTCACTTTTTCAGTTTTTCGCCCATGGCGGGTGAAGCAGCCATTTTCCCCAGGCTCTCTTTGACGGGGGACGATGATTTGCTTTGGCTGCGAGAGCCACTCAGGCTGTCGCTGCTACTCCGACTGCTGCTGTTTCTCCGCCGGCTCGAGCTATAGCTTGTCCTGCTGCTCCGGCGGTAACGGTCGTCCGAGCGGGAACGACTCCTTGATCTTAAAATAGGAAGGAAAGACAAATGAACAGCATGAGAGGGTGGGAGGGGTAAGTACATGGGTGATTTGAGCACAAACCACTTCCCCTCACCGCCACAATTTTCTGCCCACCTCTCCTGAAGGTGCTGACTATTGCTGGGTACGGTTCCACGGTGTCACCTGCCTCTGCTGCCTCACATGTATTACATAGAATTATGTGGAGTCTACAGCACAGAAACAGGCCATTCGGCCCAACTGGTCTATGCCAGCGTTTATGGTCCACACGAGCCTCCTCCAGCCCCATTTCATCTAATTCTATCAGCATATCCTTCTATTCCTTTCTCCCTCATGTGCTTATCGAGCTTCCCCTTAAGTGTATCCAGTCATTCTGCACAAGTGAACCTAGGCAGCGAGTGCCAGCGGGATATGTGGCATCAGAGGCGAGCCTAACCATCTCCTCACCTGAACTTTCCAGCAGGAAAAACTGACCTACGCTAGCTAGAAACAAATCACCAGTCCTCCAACGCCTCATGTTTAATGTCCTTACCCTTGCATGGCCTCTCCCCCTCCCCATCTAACCCTACAACTCCCTAAATCCTAACTCCAGCTCCAATGCATCACCCCACCACGGGCTGCTGTCTAGGCCCCCCACTCTGGAATACACTCCCTAAAATACCTACTCCATCCATCCATCCCTCCCCTCCTTTGAGACCCTCCTTAAAATCCAACTCTTTGACCAAGGTTCTGGTCTCCCATCCTACTCTCCATCTTTTTCCTCACACCTTTATGAAGCGCCTTGGGACATTTCTCTATGTAAAAGGCACTATATAAATGCACGTTCTTGTTACATGGAATGTACAGCATAGAAACAAGCCATTCGGCCCAATTATGCCAGTGTTTATTCTCCACAGGAGCCTCCTCCCACCTCTCTTCATCTCACCCTATCAGCATATCTTTCTATTCCTTTCTCCCTCATGTGTTTATCTAACTTCCCTTTAATTGCATCTACGCTATTTGCCTCAACCGCTCCTTGCAGTAGGGAGTTCCACATTCTAACCACTCTCTGGCTAAGTAAGTTTCTCCTGAATTCCCTATTGGATTTATTAGTGATTATTTTATATTTATGGCTCCTAGTTTTGGTCTCCCCCACAGGTGGAAACATTTTCTCTACGTCTACCCTATCAAACCTTTTCATAATCTTAAAGACCTCTATCAGGTCACCCCTCAGCCTTCTCTTTTCAGGAGAAAAGAGCCCCACAGACAGTTGATCCTGATAGCTATAACCTATAATCTGCTGTATCACCACTTCAATCGTAGATCTGACGGCATACCTGGACCGTCTGCCGCGGCTGCGGGAGCTGACGTATCGAGTCCTGTCAGCTGAACGAGATGGTGAGCGCGAACAGCGACGTCCATCTCGGGACCCCCCTCTGCTGTACCTCCCGTGGGACCCGGAATAATGCCTGTTGCGCGAGCGCGACCGGGAGCGGGAATAGCGACTCGACCGGCGGTGCCCGCGGGATCTGTGGCTGCGAGAGTCCAAGCGAGATCTGGAGGAGGAAGAGGAAGAGGAACGACGCCTGAAGAAAAGAAAAATGAAAATCAAAAGAATAAATTACATTTCAGTCTGCAGGCACCGAGACTAATCACGCTGCAACTTTCTTATTCTTATACCCAACAATCATAGAATCACAAACGCAAAAACCAGGACGACTGACTGGAAACCAGAGTCCCTTCGTTGGGTTTTAAATTTCAGTGTCAGCGTGGCTCAGGTAGTTCCACTTGTCGCTGAGACAGAAGGTTTTGCCCCACTCCGGGACTTGAGCACTTATTCTAGGCATGTCGCTCTGCTCAAGTACTGAGGGGATTGCTGTATTGTCAGAGGTGCCGTCCTTCAAGTAAGGTAATGTTAAACAGAAGCCCCATCTGCCTGTTGTGGTGGTTCAGGAGGAACTATTTAAAGAGCATAGAGCTACCTTCCTGTCTTGACCAACGTTCCTTTGACCACCAACACCTAAAGCAGATTATCTGGTTATACATCTCAACAGTTCTGTGGGATCTTGCTGTGCGCAAAATGGCTGCTGTTTGCCAACACAACAATCGCTGCACTTCAAATTAACTGTGTGAAATGTGGAGTTGTTTGAGAGATATGATGCAAGTGCAAGTCTTTTTTTTTGTTAGTCCTTGCTCATCGTGCCCTGAAGATTTCAGAAAACCTCTTCCTTTAATATGGGAGCTTTGCAGCCAGTGAAGTTGGCTGAGCACGGTTCAGTTTACAAGAACATCAACTTGCATTCATAGAGCGCCTTTAACATACTAAAACATTCAAGGTGCTTGACAAAAATTGACATTTAATGCATCAACAGCCAGCACAAGTGCCAGCTTGCTGCTCGTTTTAAAACGGCCGCAAACACCACTGAACATAACTCCCACACAATTTTGCTCTATTGTGCCACGTCCTTGGCTTGCTTCTGTCTGCTGTTTTCAACTAAGTGAAGAAATAAGGTAGAAGGCTTAGAAACAAGTAGAATTTCGTAAATAAGGAAGAGCCTGCATTATGTAGCATCTTTCGCACTTCGCTGCCAATTAATTACTCTTGAAGTGTAGTCACTGTTGTCAAGCAGGCAAACTTAACGCCCAATGTGCGCACAGCAAGGTTCCACAAACAGCAACGAGGTATAGGGCCAGTTAATCTGTTTCGGTGGTGTAGGTTGAGGGATAAATGTTGGTCAGGAGACCAAGAGAACCCCTCTCTCAATACGATCATAGGATCTGTTACAACAGGTAGGATGGGGCGTTCGTTTAACATCTCATCTGAAAGAAAACGCAGCGCTCCCTCAGTACGGCTCCTACACAGATTGGCCCAAGTGCGGAACCTTTTCTACACGTGCCTGGGCTCTACGTGAAGAATGGCTACTTGGGTAAGCTATAGGAGGGCTGGCAATACCCATGGAACCCGTACGCTGACGTGAATTGGCACATCCAGGAGAAAGGGGCTAAGGGTAAATAAGAGGGAAAATAAGTGGGAGCGAAAAGAAGACAATGTGGTAGACGCCTGGTGAATATTCTCCTTATAAATAACACACTCACATATTACTGATGCTTTATTTGCACTAAAAACTGTAGCCAGTCAGCAGCCCAGAGCTGCCACTCCGTGTCCTTGATTCTTAAAAACAAATCTTTGATTTCTCCATCTCCGAAATTAGGCCCATCTGCTCAGCTACCTCACCACCTCCTCTGGCCCCAACATACCAGGCCGTCTCCTTCACCAGAATACTCTACACCTTCACCCCCCCCATCTAAGCCCCGCCTTCAACAGACTTATCTCCACAAGACCCACGTGCTGCCTCAACCACTTCCTGGCCATTCGACCATCGCTCCTTAGCCCAACGCTTGATGATATGAACCATTCCCCTGATTTAGGCACTGATTCTCCCTCCCCGCCCCCCCCAAACTCCCCGCCGTTTTCAAAACTGACACCATCACACCCCCCGCCCCTTTAAAAAGCCCACCATCAGCCCCTCCATGCTCACTAACCACTGCTCCATTTCTAACTTTCCCTTCCTCGAGACAAATGGCCACCTCCACTCCATCTCTCCCAAAATTTCCCAATTGAATCCCTTCAGTCTGGCTTCTGCCCACTCACAGCAGCAAATCCATGACTCGCCGCTTTATCCCTTGTTGGTCTTCTCAACACGGTCGACCATGCCAACGCTCCTTCTCTACGGTCCACCTAGGTGGCACCAGCATTTCATTTGTCAGCAAAGCTCAAGCAATGGCCTCTTCTCCCAGCAACTTCTGCCGTGTCCATTTATGGGCTCCTCCTATTCCTCATTTACAAGTTCCCTTTCAGCAATGTTACCTGTAAACATGGGGCCAGCAACCACATCTATGTTGAAGACACCCAGATTTACCTCAACAACAGCTGCTATGCTGTCCAACTGCCCAATCGATATCAGACTGTAAATGAGCCAGGGCTTCCTCCAGCTAAACACTGGCAAGACCAAAGCCATCCTATTCACCGGAAGCTCTGCATCTTGGCCCGGTTTCATTCCCCTGCCCACTCAGGTTGATCTCAATAACGATCAAACTCAGTGGTCTGCTCCCACCTTCAAACCTCCAACCAGTCAACAAGGCCTCTCTTTGCACCTCTGTCCCAGCTCACTCTCACCTGCCGCTGAAACCCTCATTCCACACGTGTCACCACCCAGGCTCAGTTTTCCAAGTGCACTTTTAACTGGAAGCCGGAGTTCCATCCTGTACCGACCTTCTCCAGGACTACGCCCTAGCATGGACCCCTTCATGGTGCACCCCCTCCTGCTGCTCCACCATCAGCTGCAGAGCTTCATCCATCAGGCCCCTGCTCTCGACCATTCTCAAACCTCCCCACTCTGCTACATCTCTCTCTCTCCTTCAAAAAACCTCCTGAGAAACCTACCGCTGGGCTACACTCCAGTCACCTTTCCCCAACTTCCTGGTTGGTGTCTGCTGTCGTCCTTTGTGAAACGCCTTGGGATGCTTCACTGTATTGAGCGTAATGTTGTTAACCTCGTGCTTGTTAACTTTTTCTAATGTTGCATTTAATGCAGTGGAAGTGGTTGCTCGACGTGGAATTAAGAGGAGCCCAATATTTTGGGAGCAGAAACACAAGAATACGACAGAGTGCACTTATTTTAATTTACACCAGTTACTGAAAAAAAATCAAATTATTTTGAAGGGAAGAAACAGCAAATATACATGACCAAAGTCCCTCAGTTTAGAACAAAATAACTTTTGGGACCAAGGAAGGGCCATTAGACTCCAAAAGCCTGTTCCATTTTCAAAGATCAGCATTATACCGCTCACATCAATGGCTCTCCCTGCTAAGTTATGCTACAACGCTTTGGGTGAAAAAGATCTGCCTGATTTTGCTTCTCATTCCTTTCTAATTTTAACCTGTGTCTCCTGCTGTTCGAACCCTTCACTGTGCTAAATAATTTGCCACAGTTAGTTTGTCAGTTCCCCTTCATAAGCTTATAAACCTCAATTAGGTTTCCTAAAAGTCCTTTTGTTCCCAAAGAAAACAAACCCAACTTCCTTAACCTTTCCTCATAACTCAATTCTTGAAACCCAGTTTATTAAGTCACTGTACAATACCCAGTTTTTTTTAAAGTCACATCGTACAGTAAGACATCGTCATTTCAACTTCCTCTGTTGCAGCTTAGCTTGCCAAAAAAATGACACTAGCTGGACAATGAGAAATCAAAAATGTAAAGCTAGGCATTGGTTTATTTGGACCTCACTGTTCAGAATCTCTGTCTGCCTCTCAGGGAATTGAGATTTAGACAGTGATTTTAAAGCTGATGAAATATTAGTGTTTTCTTTAAAACAACAGCCTAGGTAAACAGGCCTATGATCATGAATTTAATAAAATCTGGTACAGGCTCTGGACATCAATGGTAAAGTCACCAGCTCACTCTCTCCAGGTCATGGGGCCTTAGTTCTGGCCACCCAGCAGCACGGTCCTTATACTAAGACTGCCCACTCTCTGAGCATGGGGCTTACTGCCTGGCCTGTTCACAAACCTCCAGTGACATGGGGCTTACTGCCTGGCCTGTTCACAAACCTCCAGTGACATGGGGCTTACTGCCTGGCCTGTTCTCCTCCCTCCCTTCCCCCCACCTTCCAGCAACACGGGGCTTATTACCTGGCCTATCTACCCTCCTGGCAGCATGCAGCAATGCACGAGGTGACTCTGACTCACACCAAGCAGTCATGTACAGGCACAAGTTGACCAGACACCAACTATTTGTTATAATCTGCAGCAATACAACACGTCAAGGGACAAATAGACAGACTTACTTTAGATCTGTGATATCCATTACGATTTACCTATGTGTCTGTACCTCAGGGGTGGTGGAGCCTCAGGACCACATATAAAGTTTGAATCCACGATCCCCTTAATTTAGACTTATTTCAGGCTGCTGATACCAACACATCTTGGTGATCTAGGATTGACCGACCACAGGTGACAGCCTGTCCCAAACCTCCTGGCCCACACATTAAAAATAGGAAAAAAAACCAAATAGGGCTGAGTGGGTTTGGCTCCGTGGGCCACAGAGACAGGGCTCAGGGGCCTCAAATGGCCCATAGCCTGCAGTTTGGGTGTCCTGATCTACTGGACGCTTTAAGGCAAAACAGATCAGATACAGTCTAACCCTCCGTCAGGCATAGTACATCCTACTCATTCGCACCCAGGACCTCAAGACTGTTGGAACTCCGGACCTCCCCCAGTCTCTCTCTCTATAATCCAGAGATTTTTAAAAGCCAAGCTTGGCGTCAACTAACCACTGCTTTCTGATTCATCTCATCTTCACTGCTACCCCTTTTCATCAATGACAACATGACCTGTACTGAGTGGGCCAATGGCCTTATCGCCTGCCTGTCTCATAATTAAACAAAACAGAAGACAGCTAAATGCAAAAGCTTCCCCTCTTGGAAGTTCTGACCTTTCACCCTAGAAGAACAAGCAGCGTCTTTGGGAACGGTAAAGGAATGATTATGAAAATTACCGACCGGGAAGAGCTGGTATGACCTGTGCCAGAGCTTTGCTGCGAATTGGAGGTCCGATGCTTGCCCAACGGGGCCTTGGCCGAGGCCCCTCCTGTCTGTGCTGTCGATCCACCCTCGTCCTCGCTGCCCCCGAAGCTTGTGATGTAAGTGATCTTCTCTTCGTGGGTAGGGGAGTTCGAACGTGACCGCGATTTCGTCCCTGAGCTAGATTCAGACTGCGACCTGGAAGAGCCACAAGTATTACTTCACACTGTAGAAATCTCTTCCGTTTGTGATCACGTTGTGCGCATGACGGTGAGGGACTCCAGCAAACACTACCAGTACCGATACAACACGGGCTGGATGCAGAGTAATGTGCCCCTAACACTGCCCATCAAACACTCCCAGATGAATACAGTAAAGGTTATGCGCAGAGTAATCACACTCAGTCTACTCTGAGTCATCTCACACTCCCAGATCAGGCACAGCACAGGCGAGTTTGCAGAGTAAAGCTCCCTCTAGACTGCCTCAAATGACTGTCCTAATTCTAACCATAGATGAGCATCCCTGACTGCACCAGGGTGATATTTCCACTTCTAGCTTCGGGCTGAATTAGGGGCAGTTTTGTGCTGTGCAACCACGATCACGAGGAAATGCAGTGCATGAGACTACATAGATCAACAATCCAAGACAACATGCTGCCCTCCAGTAATCCCAGAGATCATAAATCAAACTGGGAAACAGCAGAACAGAAGGAGCTGTATCTGTATAGCTGTCTGATATTATTATTGGCATGGGGCTTACTGCCTGGCCTGCTCACCTGCCGTAGTCTATCACAAAAGGGCAAGATATTCTTGTTGAGTGCGACTGGGAGTACAGTCCGCGCCATACCTGCACAAACTGGACCTAACTGCAACACACCAGCACTGTGGATGGTACTACAAACTCGGAAGTTTTGCAAACTGAAAATTTTGGATTTTACTGAAAGATTTAGCATGTCTCCACGTTAAATATGACAATCTGTAATCCCCTGTTCCTCAGGCATAAAGTGAGGCCGATTCCAAGGTACTGGAGGTTGCTGTGAAAGTGCATTCCAGCATAGATGAGCATCCCTGACTGCACCAGGGTAATATTTCCACTTCTAGCTTCGGGCTGAATTAGGGGCAGTTTTGTGCTGTGCAACCACGATCACTAGGAAATGCAGTGCATGAGACTACATAGATCAACAGTCCACTTGGTGGGGGAAATCCGGAACACGAGGGCACAATCTTAAAATGGCGAGGTCATTTAGAAAATCAGGAAGCACTTTTTAACGCAAAGGGTAGCGGGAATCTGAAACTTGCTCCCCCAAAACGCTGTGGATGCTGGTGTCAATTGAAATTTTCAAGACTGAGATCGATAGATTTTTGTTAGGTAAGGGTATCAAGGGATACGAATCAACAACAGGTAAATGGAGTTGAGATGCAGATCAGCCATGATCTAATGATCATGAACAGGCTTGAGGAGGCTGAATGGCCTCCTCCTGATTCTATGAGTCTGTGCTCTCAGGAGGGGGTGGGAAGGAGGCCAGTTTCTCTACAAGTATGCATTTATTTAAGGGTCTCCTTTGGTGGCTCAACTGTCTAAGACACAAAGTAGCAAAGGCATAGATGACAGGATCTCAGTAGAGATGCTCTCGTGAGCTACAGCCGGGATAACCATGCTGAGTGCTCAGCCCTGAACACCAGCCAGCAACCTCTGCTGGAAAAGTTTGGATGGGTACGTCAGGTGAGGACAGGATCGGGCTCAGCACTGATACAGCATGCCAACACTGACCGTCTAGTCTCACTAAACCTTTGTAAAACACGGTTGGGCCTCAGCTTGAGTAGTGTGTCCAATTCTGGGCACCGCACTTCGGGAAGGATGTCAAGGCCTTAGAAAGGGTGCAGAGGAGATTTACGAGAGTGATGCCAGGGATGAGGGACTTCAGCTATGTGGACAGACTGGAGAAGCTGGTGGTGTTCTCCTTAGAGCAGAGAAGGTTAAGGGGAGATTTAATAGAGGTGTTCAAAATCATGAACGGTTTTGACAGAGTAAATAGGGAGATATTGTTACCAGTGGCAGAAGGGTCGGTAATCAGAGGACACAGATTTAAGGTGATCAGCAAAAGAGCCAGAGGCGACATGAGGAAACAACTTTTTTAAAAAATATAAACGCAGCGAGTTGTTATGATCTGGAATGCGCTGCCTGAAAGGGCGGTGGAAGCAGATTCAATAACTTTCAAGAGGGAATTAGATAAATCCTTGAAGGAAAAAAATTTACAGGGCTATGGGGAAAGAGCAGGGGGAGTGGGACTAATTGGATAGCTCTTTCAAAGAGCCGACACAGGCACGATGGGCTGAATGGCCTCCTTCTGTGCTGTACCTACTATGATACAACGAAGGTACCTGGGCCTGTGGAACGGGACAAGGAATTAATGCCTTTGAGAGAGGAGGGAAGATAATTGGTGTAAATAGGAAGGAAGGTTTTTTTTAAAAAAACAACTTTTTTTCCCCCATTACTCTTCCTGCTAGAACATCCAGCATAGTTCTGTAAATCGTTCACTCTGGGTCTTTGTGGCTCTGTAATTTGCAATACCATACAGGAGCTGACTTCCCTATTAGTTTTAACTCTCTGATCCGTACTTCAGCTCAAGGTTATGAATTTACCTTTTATATGGGTCATACGTTGGACTGTCTCTCCTGGCATAACTGAAAAAGAAAAAAGCAGCACATCAAACAACGGCTCTGAATTGCGTTTACCCCTGCCCTCCCTCCCCCAACATCTCTCCCCTTAAGTGATAGCCCTGCCGATAGGCAGTCCAGCCTGCCTGAAATGGCGGTAACACCACTATATCATGGAATGGTGGGACACAGCTTCACTCCTCCAAATTCTCAATCCCAACCGTGCACCCAAGACCAGGTGCCGACCATCAATGGTATTAAGGTCAGCTGGAGAATATTTAAGTGTCAGCCGTGGTGGGCAGCACCCTAGTCTGAGTCAGAAGGTCATGGGTTCAAGTCCCACTCCAGAGACTTGAGCACAAAACCCAGGCTGACACTCCAGTGCAGTAGTGAGGGAGTGCTGCACTGTCGGAGGTACCGTCTTTCAGATGAGATGTAAAACTGAGTCTTCCCCTTCAGGTGGACATAAAAGATCCCATGACAGTATTCAAAGAGCAGGGAGTTCTCCCCGGTGTCCTGGCCTGTATTTATCCTTCAACCAGCATCATTAAAAAAAAAATTATCTGGTCATTATCACTGCTATTTGTGGGATCTTGCTGTGCGCAAATTGGCTGCTGCGTTTCCTACATTACAACAGTGACTATACTTCAAAAGTACTTCATTGGCTGTAAAACGCTTTGGGACGTCCTGAGGTCATGAAAGGCGCTACATAAATGCAAGTCTTTCTTTAATGTGTAACTGAGCCTACAGAGCAGAATGGTCCCCAGTTGGATTCACGGTCTGTGTGCTGCTAGCTGATCTCAGCTGGGGTGGCACATGGGGACTAAAACTCTCCTCAGCAGCCAGCCAGGCAGATTAAAAAAATAATCGGCCTGGTCTCCAGCCTGGGATCACTTTACAGTGACCCTTGGTGGAATGTACACGTGGGGATGTTGGGCAGGGATAGAGTTGTGTGTATTTGTGATGCTCTCTGCAGTCGAATAGTCTACTGACACTCACTGTCCAAGCTCACGCATGAAGAATGGCTACTTGGGTGAGGTACCAAAGAATGTCCTGGGATGGAATGGAACTGAGCCCATCTATCTGCACCTTCAGGACAGGAGAAAACTAAAATTTTAAAAAATCTCATGAATCTCACCAGGCCAGTGTCATGCTGATCGGAGCTGACGAGCGGCCATGGTTAGGAAAGAGGGTACGTTCCTGATTAAAAAAGGGGGCTGAAAGGAAGAGGCTCTGAGCCGAAACAGTGGGGAAAGGTGGTCTGTACCTGGGTGGGCTGATTTTTCTCCCCTTCAAACGTTTCTCTCTGAATTCTCTCCTTTGCCGTCGAGACCTCCGTCCCTGCAAACAAAGCACAGGGCAAAATAATTACACTGCTCATCTGAGCCGAACACTGCCTGATAGGCACACCATCTCTCACTTGTTAGGTACAGCGAAAATAAGAATGAACGTCCTTACTGAGTACATCGCTTTCTCCTCCTCCAGGGCCTTGGCGTGTTTTATTGCCTCCACTTCTTCTTTGTCTTTGCGCAGCATCCTTCAAAACAGAAAACAAGGATTGGTTTTAAAATGCAACTTAGCAGGCCAGGCAGCATGTCACCCTACCCCCTCCAGAACACCATGCGCCAGGCAGCGAGGGGGGACGGGCTTTGTACCCGCAGGTACTGATGGTCAGGCAGTTCCCCGCAGTCACCCTCTGTGTTGTCTGCTCACAGAGTGCCATCAGACGCTTGAGAACAGTCACCTGCCCACCCTCTCCACCGAGCAACATGGCGGGGGATGAAGAGGGGAGACGGAGAGAAAAAAAAAAGTTTTTTTTTTCCTTTCTTCTTATTTTCAATCCCCTTCTCCTGAAGGCGTTGACTCTTGCTGGGCTACTATTCCATAAGCTATTTTCTCCCAATCAATCATTCTTCCATGAGCTTTATCCCCCCCCCCCCACATTTATAACAGCGACTACACTTCAGAAAGCACTTCATTGGCTGTGAAGCGTTTTGCGAGGACGTGAAAGGCGATATATCAATGCAAGTTCTTTCTTTCCTTAATCCAAAGGCACCATGGACAACTGTAACCCTTACAACACCCCCCCCCCCCCCGCCACTAATTCAGCACACACTAGCCAGGAACCTTTCTGCTCTGACTGGCTCAGGACCATCCGAGATGGCACAATTGCCCACTGAACGACAGATACGTTTTAATAACTTCTACATTAGCCTCACCTGACAAAGTCACCTTCAGACATCCCGTAAGTGGTAGCGAGTTTGTTCAGCTCCAAGGTTTGTTCAGAGTTTAATTCATCAACGTCCACTTCAACATCTTAGGGGCGGGAAGTAAATATTCAGAAAACTTAAAACCCACTAATGATCCAGACTAGCAGCAGCAAAACACCCTGAGCCGAGCATCACTTTCATCAAAGACAAAGGCGGCAACTGCTTGTTCGGAAACAAATTGATGCCACTCTCCCTTCCTAGTTCTTAACAACATTCACATTATGGGTTCTCTGTATAAACCAGTGCCTGGTCAGCTCCATGATGAATTTGTAACAAGTTGATACTTAATAGATGCATTTAAGGGGAAGTTACATAAGTACATGAGGGAGAAAGGAATCAAAAGGATATGCTGATAGGATTAGATGAAGTAAGGTGGGAGGAGGCTCGTGTGGGGAATAAACACTGGCATAGAACAGTTCAGCCAAATGGCCTGTTTTTATATTGTAAAATTCTATGTAATATCATCTAGAGATTTCACTGCTTCATGTGTGTGACCCATGTTCACGAGGACAGCGATTTCTATCGAGGGAAATATTGCGCATGCGCACACAAGACTTGCTGTTTACACAAGAACAAGTCAAGGTTAAAAAAAAAGGCCATTCAGCCCATTGACCTCGTCCCTCTGGTACTTCACCTCATCTAGCCTAACATCCAATGGCATTCTGAACTCCCCGAATGTCTCTGACTCCATTACCTTACCTGGTAGGTAACTGGAAATGTTGATCACTGAGTAAAGAATTATTTTCTAAGGTGCAATCTAAATTTGAAGTGTCAGCTTGGCTCAGTTCGTAGGACTCTCGTCTGAATCGTGAGATTGCGGGTTTGAGCCCCACACCAAGACTTGAGCAAGTATTCCAGGCTGACACTTCAGTGTAGTACTGAGGGAGTGCTGCACTGTCGGAGGTGTTGTCTTTCAGATGAGATGTTAAACCAAGGTCTCATCTGCCTGCTCAGGTGGACATAAAAGATCCCATTGCAGTATTCAAAAAGCAGCGTCGTTCTCCATCAAACACTACCAAAAAGGAGATTTATTGGTCATTCTCCCCATTGCTGTTTGTTGGACCTTGCTGTGTGCAAATTGGCTGTTACATTTCCCTACATAACAAAAATGTTTAACTTCAAAAGTCTTCTGATTTACCCTGAAGTAATATTCTTGTTTCAGCTTATCTACACCACTTAATAATACTTTATATAACTTTATAGAGAACTCACTTAACCTTGAAATGCACTGCAGGTTAATTAGCATATCAAAAGGGAAAAAATGCTTCAGGCTGCAGATGCTCTGTCAGTATGAAAGTCCTTCAAGACGTCAGCATCTGAAACATTAACCTGTCCTTTCTCTTTTCAAACACTTGGCTGACCTGCTCTGTATTTCCAGCATTTCCTCCTATTTCAGATTTCCCAGTTTTATCTTATTTTTAACCCCGTTAACTTTCTCTCTCAAATCTCTCTCCTTCTGGAAGTCAAACCAGAGCTGCCCAACCCCAGGGTAACACACAGGTCTCCACTGGGGTCAGAAATTTGACCTTTATTATGAATTAACTAGACCCTGGGAAAACAAAAAAAAAACTTCCTTGACATTCTTTCCTGTTTAAACATTCAGCAGCACCCTCTGCTGGTATGGAGGTTCAGGGCCAGCTTTCTGATGCAGTGCAGCAGCTCACCTATATCTGGGATCTCTTCGTCCGAATCACTCTTCTCATCTGAATCGTCCTCATCGTTTTCATCCCTCTCCTCGATCTTTTCATCTGTGGTTACTGAGCTGTCATCGTAAGTATAGCCAATTGATGCTTTCTTTTCTGCCAGTCTGCTTGGGAGGAAGGTGGACAGATGGTCAAACTAGTCACCTGGGGGATCTTGCTGTGCGCTAATGGCGGCCTCATTTGCCTATGTAACAGCAGTCACAGCATTTCAATGCAACTCACTGTACGTTAAGTTCTTTAGCACATTTCTTCACCCAGAGAGTGGTAAGAATGTGGAACCCGTTACCACAAGGAGTAATTGAGGCGAATGGCATAGGTGCATTTAAGGGGAAGCTGGATAAGCACGAGGGAGAAAGGAATATGTTGATGAAGAAGAGTGGCTGGAGGCTCGTGTGGAGCATAAACACCGGCATAGACCAGTTGGGCTGAATGGCCTGTTTCTGTGCTGTAAATTCTATGTAATGTAATTCTATGAGACATGATAAGCCACTACAAATATGGAAGATCTTTCTTTAACTGGTCGGTATCAGTATCTGGAGAGCGCACAATGAACGGTTAAAGATTTACAGATATAAGTTCAGCCGGTCGAGGGAAAAGCTTTACACTCCCTACTGGTGTGGTTCAATTTAAATTCTGATGCAAAGGGTTACCTTTTGACACTCGCTCTCCCACCACCCCCAATATCAATGTACTGTATGAAATGAAAGGCAAAGAATTCAAAGCAAGAGGGATCGCTGCTTTGGCCAATATGTTGCCAACCCCGCTATGGAATTCAGGGGCATTTAAAACCCAAGTTTTTCACACAACCACGCTTGTCAACGCAGCAGTTGAAGTATTTCCCAATTTTATCGCTTCCTCTCCTGAAGGCCGAATATAAGTTTCATGGGCACTGGCAGTCCTTGTCCATGTGCCCACTGTTTATGCAGACAGGGAGTATCTGCAAACTATTATACTGCAGGGGCATCACAGCCGAGCCCTATTCGTATCCTCACTGGATAGCGATTGGGAGTAGGAACGTGGCATAGGAGCAGGAGCAGGCCATTCAGCCCCTCCAGCCTCTTTCACCATTCAATTAGATCATGACTGAGCTGTATCTTATCTCCATTTACCTGCCCTGGTTTCGTAACCCTCACCCAACAAAAATCTATCAATCTCAGTTTTGAAATTTTCAATTGACCCCCAGCCTCAACAGCTTTTTGGGGGAGAGAGTTCCAGATTTCCACTCCCCTTTGTGTGAAGAAGTGCTTCCTGACATCACCCCTGAACGGCCGAGCTCTAATTTTAAGGTTATGCCCCCTTGTTCTGGACTCCCCCCACCAGAGGAAATAGTTTCTCTCTATCTACCCTATCAAATCCTTTAATCATCGTAAACACCTCAATTAGATCACCCCTTAATCTTCTATACTCGAGGGAATACAAGCCTAGTCTTTGCAGCCTGTCCTCATAAATTAACCTTTTTAGCCCCGATATCATTCTAGTGAATCTGCACTGCACCCCCTCCGAGGCAAATATATCTTTCCTGAGGTGCGACGCCCAGAACTGATTTTCCATCCCTGCCCCCCACCATCCCCATCCAAGCTCAAGAGGACATCAAGGCCAATTGCACAAGCCCCCAATGAGGTCAACTCACTCACCACAAACCTGGGTCCATTTGGCCACTAATGTATCAGAGAGACTAGACAACAAAAAAAGGCAATACATAGCTCCATGCTGTTTAATCCTTCCACCCTCCCTCCCTCCCCCTGGATTCTGTACATACTTTTTCTTTTCATCTTCGTTGGGTTTCTGCATGCCCCCGTACAGCTCATCAATATATATCTGGTACAGGCACTGCTCCTCAGCAACTGAAACACAAAAGAACAGAAGGTTAAAAAAAGGGAACGATCACTGGAAACCTGAAGTCAAAACAAAAATTACTGGGTCTGAAAGAGAGAAGACAGGCTACGGTTTCAGTTCTGACAAAGGGTCTCCCACTTGAAACATTAACCCACTGTTCCTCTTCCAGATGCTGGCAGACCTGCTGTGCATTTCCAGCATTTTCTTCTTATTTTACATAGCGATTAGCATTGAGACTGTTAACAGTGATGCTGCCAATGCAACTCAAGCAAAATTCATTTTTACCTTTTAAACAAAAAATAAGTTGATGTTCCAAGGCACTGCCCATGGATAGTCAGGACAAAGTGCAAAAAAGATTTACAAGGACAATACTAGAACTGAGGTTATAACTATCAGGAAAGAACAGGCTGGTGGTCCTTTCTTTAGAAAAGAGAAAGCTGAGAGGTGACCTGATAATTTTAAAGACCTCTAAGAAGGGGTTCGACAGGCTAGATGTAGAGAAGATGTTTCCACTTATGGGGGAGACCAAAATTAGGGACCATAAATATACGAAAGTCACTAATAAATCCAATAAGGAATTCAGGAGAACTCAGAGTGGAACTCACTACCACATGGAGTGGTTGAGGCGAATAGCAAAGATGCATTTATCAGGAAGCTAAATAAACACATGAGGGAGAAAGGAATAGAAGGACATGCTGATAGGGTGAGATGAAGTAGGGAGGGAGGAGGCTCGTGTGGAGCATAAACACCGGCACAGGCGGTGGGCCCGATGGTCTGCTTGTGCTGTAAATTCTATGTAAAGCAGATTTCCCTGATATTGTGGATATAGGTTGTGGGGGGGGGGGGTCTGCAGTTTAGGAAACTTCATCCAGTAGAAGCCTGCAGCTGCAGGTGTGACAGTTAGCTTTATAATGGGGAAACCCCATTGAGATGCTACCTAGAGGCGTGACAAAACGACGCTGTCCAAATAAGGAGTCCGCAACAGATAGCTAATTTTATATATTACAGCTAGATACTTCTGCCCCACCTGTTGGATAACAAAGATCCCAGGAGGCTAATCCAAAAGGGAAGGGAGGGGTTTAGCCACAGCGTTCTGGACAACAAAGTCCAAGAAGAAACCCTCTCAATATCCATTTTCTTTCAGGATCTTAAGACTGGCAATCTCGCTCATCTCACATGCCATGTCCCACTATTCACATAATTACGTTCCACACTCATGCCCCTGTCCTGGCTGTGGTACCGTTCTACGGGCACCGAGATCACTCCAATACCTTAGCCAAGTGGCCATTTCTCGTGAATCTAGACAGTGAAGATCAGCAGACTATGCAACAGTGGAAGGCATTAAGCCCAATCCTGTCTTTACCTGACATCCACAGATGTGCATATTCTAGCAAGAGTGTCACTGGAAAGTGATCAGAAGCTGGAACCCTGGCCGATTTGCCACCTCTCTCGCCCACGGATGAGGAGGCCAATCATTGCACCCCAGCTGGAATCCAGTAACGCAGCATGAAACAGGTGTGTTTAGATCCGTGTGGATTAGGACACCACCAGGTTGGGCATTTACCCATTGAACCATCACGACAGCTCCACTAATATAAATGTAGCTAGGTTCTACTGGTCAAGTTTCTGAGCAAACGGCATGGACACTTACTGCCTGCAAAATCGTTCTGAACCAGACCTCTGTATCGCTCGTAATTACACTTCCGTTCATCATTGTCATGTTCTGGAGAGCTGGATAAAAGAAAAAAATGCTCATCACAAGTTCTAAATGTTATCTTTTTAAAAATGGGAGAGTGTCTGTTCTTCAAAAGATCAAAATTGTATAATAGGCTTTATTTGGGTTTGCAACTCCCTGAACAAGTTTGTGTGAAGCTGTGACTGGGTTGTGTGAATTTTGCTTATTTCCACACTTGCAGTATACACTTAAATATTTACATCCTTAAGCTTGACTGCAAATTTCTACTTCAAAAGAATTAAGGCATCAGATGAAGCACTCAACTGCCCCCTCTATGAGATCATTCTTTACTATACAACACACTGATGAGAATTTTAGAAGATGAAACCACCTGAATTCATTGTGTTACGAACCTCAGCTTTGTTTAAAATATTAACAGCTTTTTATTTTTCAGTTGAAGAATATTCGTACCACCTAGCATTTCCCTAAATGTTGTGTTTCATATCCTGTTCAGCTGTAAATAAATATCAGTTGTTTTATCCTGTAAATTTTAGATGAGCAGTAGCTCTAGCAATGGAGTACTGGACTGCCACAGGGTACATGTGTGAATCCCAGGTCTCAAATGGCATTCAAATCTGCCAATCCGCATCATTCAGACCTTAGCAGGATGTTTATCCACAACAGCATAACTCTCAATTTTGACAAAAAACAGGAACTCTGCAATTACGCAGGGAGTAATCCTTATCCTGCTGAACAAATCGGAGGTGTATATACATCCACAGTGAATAATCCTTACCCTGAACAAGCAGCAGCTCCCTACGGGGCCCTCTTTACCGTCAGCAGAATGATTGTGGGTTACAATTTAATGGTCAAGAAGAATGGGAATATATCAAATTGGTGTTGGGGAAATGCACTGCAGGATACGGAGCCACACTTACTTATAATTTAGACTTAAAGTGGCATAACCTTTATTGCTTTGAAGTTGTTAATATTGCAATTCTACCACGGAAATGTACCTTTAGTACAAGACAGGCTGACTGGATGACAACCAGAACATATTCCCCAGGCTTTCCACTTTCCTTTCCACCTCTCCTGAACATGGACTCTTGCTGGGCTACTGTTCCATTGCAATCAGCAGTCCTCTATAATCCCACCCAAGTGGTCACTCTTCACTCAGACTGTGGGCATGTGCGGGCTAGTCAACAACAGGTGGCATCACAACCAAACTGGACCCTGTCATTGCTCGGTGTCCACATACACACCCGCACCACACTATACACACATTTTCTGGATGGAGTTACGGACAGCGATCAGGAGTGAGAGTCCTGGCTCATTTCTCTCCCCAATCCTCATTCCAAGAGATGGAGGCCAGCTTTGACACCCTAATTGTTGCCCTGCTTAGAGAAGCTAACTCAGCAGGGATTGATTCACCCATGGGACTTTCCTGATCTGTATGGCCGACTACACTACCACGCAGTGTGTTTACTCAGTAGGCCATCAGGGAGCCTGGTGACTACCTGGATTAAGTGTGCACTATGTAACTACAAACTATTCCTTTTAAAATGTAATTTTGCGTTATCCTCCAGTAATACACATCAAGCTCAGAAACCAATCCCTCAGTCTTTGGTGGCCATGGAGGTGGTATTAGGGTTCCCTGTCCTCCTGCCAATTAGGGGAGGTGAATTCTCTTTATTTCACAAATGAAGGGAAGAAGCACCCCCATCCCATAAGGATTACACACGTTGATACTCACAGAGCGCACAGAAAAGGCGGGGTGTACTCTGGAATGTAATCCAGATGTGCCCGAACATCGAATCGATCAATCATGTTGTTCGTATCACCCTGCCAGGGCATCCTAGGAGAATAGAAACCAGAATCATTCAGCAGTTCTGAGCGACAAAGGGGTGCACACAACACTGTGTACAGATAACACAAACAGGAATAATCTCTGGGGGAAGCAAAATTATTTTTAGTACTCACAGCCTGATTAGCAGGGATCTAGGTCCCTGTTCACACAGAACAGAAAAAAACTTCCCTTTTCCCTATAGTGTTATACAGCACTGTCGCTCCCCAACCCAAACCGCTCTCCTCCTCTCAAAGGTTCTAACTCTTGCTGGAAACTGGGCATCCTCCTTTATCTTGCCCAAGCGGCCGGTTTTCACGTATGAGCCTACAACGTCAGTGGAGTCGCAGTGAAGGTTGGGTGGGGAGGGGGCAAAACACTGCCGAGCCCAGTCCCCACCTTCATCCGGCATCCGCACGTGTGCTTTTCAACAGGCATCACTAGTGCTAAGAGTGGGATCCCTGGCTAATGTTCATCTCTGGCCCAGGGCTGCTGAGATCAACTATATGTTCCTACTATTGCCGTGGCTAAGAGCAGCACAGACCAGCGATCGAACCCGGGACCTTCTAGTCTGCCTGGCTCAGCTCATCACATGGGAGCATATTTAACCACTGAGCCACTAGAAGATCTGTCATACAGGACCACCCCACTCTGCCCCTAAAGAAATAGATCAACTGATAAATACCATACCGGGTTGGAGCGTACAGTGACTCATTATTTAGTCTATATATATTATAAATCATGTGTATGCACTCACTTTCTTTTGTCATTTATCGTCATGCTTTTGTGTCAATATTTAATGTTGAAATTGCCTGTGTAAATATTTAGAATGGAAATTCTGTATGTAAACAGTAGCCTGTAGCTATGTAGTTGCAGGTCTTAGCCAGTGGCTGCTGCTGAGGAGTGGGTTTCTGAAATCTCTCTCCAAACGCCGTTAACATCTTGTGCATATAAAAAAACATATTTGTCAACTTACTGTGGGCATTGCCATGAGCAATTTACTAGTCACACTTATCAAAATGGAACTGGAACATGTGGAGGAACAGAATAATTATTTGAAGCAGCCAGCGTGGGAGCCATACAATGCTATAATGATGTCCCACCTCCGTGACCAGATCCTAACCTGACCCAGCAACATGTACAAATCCTAGCACAGCCAGTATAGGAGCTCCATAATGCTGTAAAAATGTTCGATAACCGTACCCAAATCCCCAATTCAGAATAGCTAGTGCTGTGCAATTTGTCTATTCAGATTGTTGTGTACAGAAGACTGCATACCATGCATCACCCAGGAGAAGACATGCCAATCACTGAGCAGAAAGCAGCACCATCAATGCAGCACAAGGCGACATCCCAGCTCATAGCAACCCCCCACCAGACAGAAGTCTAATGGAGGGGGCATAACCGGGAAAGGGAAAAAGAATAGATTGACAGGTGTCAGATTATAGCAAACAAGCCGGTCAGACACATTATTACTCACATATTGAGGGGACTCTCCGCAGCCAGTGCCACAGCTGAATCCAGGTGGATTTTACATGCTCGACCATGCACCTGCAGGAACTGTGCTGGATCTTTTTTCTGAAAATCAAAGATTGCAGAACACTTTAGAAAACAAAAACTTAAACCAAACTTTGAAAAATGAATTTTCAAAACTTTATTACATTAACTGACCCTAACGTTACAAAAACTTAAATCAAAACAGTGAATATTACAACATAATGTGAAAAACTCACAATCTTTTCATAGTACTCCCTGCGCCGCTCCGCGCGCTTCTTGTAATCCACCATCATCCCGCGCAGTTTGCGCTCATGCTTCCGAGCTTCGTGCCACATTCTGGATTCTTATTGAGACACAAACTACACAAAACCGCAAGTCTGAAAAGAAAGGGAAGCAATTACAGTTCTACATCATCCCTCTCGCCTCTGAGTCAGAAGGTCATGGGTGCAAGTCCCACTCCAGAGACTTGAGCGTGAAATCTAGGCTGACATTCCCAGTGCAGTACTGAGGGAGTGCTGCATTGTTGGCGATGCCTTCTTTCAGATGAGACGTTAAATCGAGGCCCCGTCTGCCCTCTCAGGTGGACGTAAAAGATCCCATGGCACTATTTCGAAGAGCAGGGGAGTTATCCCCGGTGTCCTGGCCAATATTTTTCCCTCAACCAACATCACTAGAACAGATTATCTGGTCATTATCACATTGCTGTTTGTGGGAGCTTGCTGTGCGCAAATTGGCTGCCGCATTTCCTACATTACAACAGTGATTATACTTCAAAAATATTTCATTGGCTGTAATGCGCTTTGGGACATCTTGAGGTCTTGAAAAGCGCTGTATAAATGCACGTCTTTCTTTCTTTTAGCTTTCAACAACAACTTGCATTTATATCGCACCCTGGCACAGATGCAAAAGGAAGTAGGGTTGGAAGTGGATAGGAGGCTGTGACTATGGGAGTAAAGCAACTGCGGGAGATGGCATGAATACGGGTAGGAGTTTATATGGTGAGAGGGGTTTAGGCAGGACAGTGAATTCAAAAGGGGAGAGGGCAAAGGGAGCTGAGATAGAGTTTGAAATCACCAAGGACGAGGTTACGTTTAGCGTAGAAAAACATCCCAGGGCGTTTCACTGAGGCGTGAAGAAAATGGACACAGTGCCAAAGAAGAGATTAGAAGGGGTGGGTTTTAAGGAGAGTCTTGAAAGGAAAACAGGGTGACGGCGAGCCTGAGGGATATAGGGAACAGATTCCAGAGAGTGGGACTTAAGCCATTGAAAGACACGGCAGGGAAGGCAGAGGGGTACACAAAAGGCTGGAGAGTGGGGCGGGAAATGTTTAATCACAATAAAAACATTAGTTACTCACTTCTCCCGTGCCCAGCGCGCTGAGCAGCTCTTCAAAGAAGGTGAAAAGGCAAATAGTGGGCAGTGGCATTTGACCTGAAGATAGACAGCATCAGGTGACAGGTATCAGTATGGAACAAACTTGCATCCTCAGGTCTCAAAGAGCTTCAGAGCCAATGAAGTACTTTTAGTTCTACTTCTAACAGCATTTTACAGAAGTAAATCATTTCAGTGTAAAATTTCGCCCAGAGTCCAGTCTCTTCCCCCCCCCCATCAGTTAAATGGAAGCAATTTTAAAATGTTCCCAGGCCCAGTGGCTCGTCCCCGCCCCTCTCCCAGGCCCCAGAGGGAGATTTACCCCATTGCCCAATGTCCGCCTCCAGGCCCAGTGGCCATTCCCTGCCCCTCCTCCCCCCCAAACCCAGGCTCTGTGAGGCCCACTCCCGGCTCCCAGCCTCGGCCCGCTGCCCCACCGCCACGGCTTTCATTTCCCAACTGCTCTCACTCTGCTCGGTACGGCTCTCGCCCCAGCTGCCGTTCCCCGCCTATTTCACAGCTCTTTTTTTTTTACCTGAAGCACCACCAGCCGCACTTCACGCCGCCATCTTCCCCCCCCCTCCCCTTTCTGGCTCCTTAGAAAAAAACTTCCCCCCGGCAACTTCCGCCCCGCTCAACGCTTCCCACGATCACTTCCGCCCCGCTCCAAGTACTCCACCAAAACAATCCGCCGGCTATTTGCTGCAACCACACGATTCCCCACCAAACATAAGTTCCGCGGGGTGCTGCACTGCACTAACAGTGTGTTTATAAAAATAAAGCACACCCTTCTTATGAAAAGGGCCTGAACACAAAAAAAAATTGATGAATGATTAAAAAAAACAGTGGGTTTGTGGGAAAGTATTGGCCTTCTTGGAGGATGTAAGCAGGACCTACTTGAGGTCAAGGGGGTTCCAACACGACACATGGAAATGCAGAACAAAATCGACCCTCTTTCGCCAGCTTGAGTCAATAATGGAACATTGATGGGGTAGACTTGTCACTGAGGGCAAAGGATTCTTCCACACTTGGCTTCAAGTATGGTTGTTTTGAATAGTGCCATGGGATCTTTTACGCTCACCTGAAAGGGCAGATGGGACGTTGGTTTAACATCTCATCCAAAAGCTGGCACCTCCAACAGTGCGGCACTCCCTCAGCACTGCACTAAAGTGTCAGCCTAGATTATGTGCTCGTCCATGGAGTGGGGCTTGAATCCCGAACTTTCTGACAAGGGTGCTACCTACAGGTGGGTATAAATTTTTAAAAAATCATTCTCGGGATATGGGGCTTCGCTGGCATGGCCGGCATTTATTGCCCATCCCAAAGTGCCCTTGAGAAGGTGGTGGTGGGCCGCCTTCTTGAACCACTGCAGTCCATGTGGTGAAGGTACTTCCACAATGCAGTGACATAGTGGGTTCCAGGATTGTGACTCAACGACGATGAAGGAACAGCGATGCATGTCCAAGTCAGAATGGTGTGTGACTTGGTTGGAACGTGGAGGTGTTCCCATTCACCTGCTGCCCTTGTCCTGCTAGGTCGCAGGTTTGGGAGGTGCTGCCGAAGAAGCCTTTGCGAGTTGTTGCAGCGCATCCTGTAGATAGTACACACTGCAGCCATGGTGTGTCGGTGGTAGAGAGAGCAGATGATTATGCCAGTAGATGAGGTGTTGATCAAGTGAACTGCTTTGTCCTGGATGGTGTCAAGTATGTTCAGTGTTGTTACAGCTGCACCCATCCAGGCAAGTGGACGGTATTCTATCACACTCCTGATGTGCCCTGTAGGTAGTGGAGAGCCTTTGGGGAATCGGGGTGAGCCAATCGCTACAGGATACCCAACCTCTGACCTGCTCTAGTACGCTCATCATTTATGTGGCTGGTCTAGTTGAGTTTTTGGGCAATAGTGAGCTCTAGGATGTTGATGGTGGGGGATTCGGTGATGGTAATGCCATTGAGTGTCATGGGGAGGTGGTTAAGCTTTCTCTTGTTGGAGATGGTCACTGCTTGGCACTTACGTGGTAGGAATATTTCTTGCCAGTTATCAGCCCAAGCATGGGAGTTGTCCAGGTCTTCCTGCATGTGGGCGTGGTCTGCTTCATTATCTGAAGAATTGAAAATGGAACTGAACACTGTGCAATCATCAGCGACCAGCTCCACTTCTGACCGACCGATGAAGTGAGGTCATTGATATGTCAGCTGAAGATAGTTGGGCCTAGGACGCTGCCTTAAGGAACTGATAAAGCAATGTCCTGAGGCTGAGGTGATTGGCCTGCAACAACCACAACCATCTTCCTTTGTGTCAGGTATGACTCCAGCTACTGGATAGTCTTCCCCCCCCCCGATCCCCTTTGAACTCAGTTTAACGAGGGCTCCTTGGTACCACTCTCGATCGAATGCTGCCTTGATGTAAAGGGCAGTGACTCTCTCCTCACCTCTGGAATTCAGCTTTTGTATCTCGTGTCAATGTTAGATTTTGTTCCCTTTCTGTTTCCAGCACATCATTCCGTGTGGATCTTACCCAACATTTGAGGGATTCTAGAGGAGACGGTCGTAAACAGGCTGCAATCCGAGGGTCCCTGTGGATCTTGGATCTAGGGCTGTATTTAATTGGCTTTACCTTCCTTCCTGTTTTCCTTCTGTATCCGAGTGTGTAGCTTGTTATTTTGCCATGGAATGTCAAGAGTCACATCGGAGAAAAAGTTTCTAAAATACAAAAATAAAATCTTTATTAAAAACAGATTAAAGCAACAAAAAAGTAACAAATGTGAATAAGAAAGGTAACAATTTTCACTCATTTGTGAGCTGAATAATGCCACAGAGCTCCATTCAGTCCCAGGGCTCCCTCATTGATAGTGTCAAACTCTGTATAGAATCATAGAAGTTTACAACATGGAAACAGGCCCTTCGGCCCAACATGTCCATGTCGCCCAGTATATACCACTAAGCTAGTCCCAGTTGCCTGCACTTGGCCCATATCCCTCTATACCCATCTTACCCATGTAACTGTCCAAATGCTTTTTAAAAGACAAAATTGTACCCGCCTCTACTACTGCCTCTGGCAGCTCGTTCCAGACACTCACCACCCTTTGAGTGAAAAAATTGCCCCTCTGGACCCTTTTGTATCTCTCCCCTCTATGCCCCCTCGTTATAGACTCCCCTACCTTTGGGAAAAGATTTTGACTATCTACCTTATCTATGCCCCTCATTATTTTATAGACTTCTATAAGATCACCCCTAAACCTCCTACTCTCCAGGGAAAAAAGTCTCAGTCTATCCAACCTCTCCCTATAAGTCAAACCATCAAGTCCCGGTAGCATCCTAGTAAATCTTTTCTGCACTCTTTCTAGTTTAATAATATCCTTTCTATAATAGGGTGACCAGAACTGTACACAGTATTCCAAGTGTGGCCTCCCTATAGTTCTATAGGGATTGGTACCCTAATAAACCTTGAAAGGAAGGTTTAACAAAGGGCACCAAACAACAACTTATATTTATATTGCACCTTTAATGAAAAACATTCCAAAGCACTTCACAAAGGCATAACCATAACAAAATGGACGGCAAGCCAGATAGGAGGGATTAGGAGGGGTGACCAAAAGCTTGGTCAAAGTGATGGGTTTTAATGAGGGTTTAAAGGAGGAGAGGGATGTGAAGAGGCGGAGGGGCATGGAACCAAGGCTGCTGAAAGCGCATTTGCCAATGGTGGGGTGAAGGGGAGGGAATGCACAAAAGGCCAGAGGCGGAGGAATGGAGAGTTCTGGGAGTGTTGTGGGGCTGGAAGGCGTTACAGAGGGAGGGAGGGAGGGAGGGAGGGGTGAGGCCACAAACAGATTTAAACACAAGAATGAGAATTTTAGATCTGAGGCATTGGGGGCTGGGCTCGCAGCGGAAACGGGCAGCAGACTTTTAGATGAGTTGACGTTTACGGAGGACGGAGGATGGGAGGCTGACCAGTAAAGCATTGGAATAGTTGAGTCTGGAGGTAACTAACAGCATGTAGGAGGGTTTCAGTAGCAGGAGGGCTGAGGCAGGGGCAGAGGTGGATGATGTTAGAGGGGCGGAGGTAGGCGGTCTTTGTGACGGAGAGGACATGGGTCAGAAACTCCACTCGGGGTTGAATATGATGCCAAAGTTGCAAATAGTCTGGGAAAGAGGAAAGGGCCAAAGACAGACCCTTGGGGGACTCCAGAGGTAAATGTAAGGGTGGGAAGAGAAGCCATTGCTAGAGATGCTTTGACAACGGAGGAGGATGGTGTGGTCGACCGTGTCAAAGGCTGCAGGGAGGTCGAGGAAAATCAGGGAGATGAACCTTTAACTCCTTCGCCTTAATTGCTCATCAGAGAATCATCTGCAAATTCACTGTCCCCATCGAGGGTAAGTGTTTGATGCCTTAATTTGGCACACTGAACTGCCTTATATCAACCAGTTCGGATTATAATAACATTTACACTACCATTCCCCCTATTAGGAATGCATTAGCTACTGAGTGAATGAATTAACCTCTTCTTGACAAATCATCAACAAAGTCACACCATAAAGTCAAGAACTAATGTTTATTAACACCTTATTATCACAATTAGCATTTAAATGTTAAAGCTGCAAATTATTTAGTAGATATAGTCAACAAATGGAATTAAAGGTAGTTCATCTATGGCTCAGTAATTCAGCATGAACCGCCTGCTGAATTTAAGTGGATATTAAGATTGATATAAATTGGTGAGATTGGTTTATGGTTAGACACCTTATATCGCTAATCAGTTAGCAGCCTTAGATAGAAAATCTATTGGCTATATTAGAAGACTATTTAATTCAACTTATTGCTAATATGCTCGCAGCTTTCGTGATGATTCAAAAAACTCAAGACCTTGTCCTTCTATGTTGACGTAGTAGTAGAGCTGGTCGCTTCACCTTCCTCTGGGATGATGGCATCAGCCTCCTGAGACATCAGAGTGATGTAATGGAGACTCTGTTCCTGGGTAGACCCACCTTATGTGCCTGTAGCTGTATTTGGACCAGCTGGCTTAAATCTTTCTTCCCTTAGCCTCAGGGAAACGTCTCGTACATCTAAATGATACACTTGTCTGCCTGTATTTGGCATGATGTGGAGATGCCGGTGATGGACTGGGGTGGACAAATGTAAGGAATCTTACAACACCAGGTTATAGTCCAACAAATTTATTTTAAAATCACAAGCTTTCGGAGATTATCTCCTTCGTCAGATGAATGAATCTGACGAAGGAGATAATCTCCGAAAGCTTGTGATTTTAAAATAAATTTGTTGGACTATAACCTGGTGTTGTAAGATTCCTTACATTTTTATTTGGCAGGTAAGTCTCCCCTAACTTCGTACCCTCTCTCTCCTGGCCTTTAAATCAATGAGAGATAACTTTGCCTGGAGATGCACTTTGTGCCCTGTTTACACACACAAATGCATATAACTGTACAGAGAACTCCAACACAATAACACTTAATCTTAAAGTTTTAATTTTTAATGTAATTCATTTTAATTTTTAATCAACAATGTGTCAAAAACCATCTTATAAACCTCTGATTCTCAAATACACCTCCTCAGTGTTATCTTTAATCAGTCTGAGTGACACGTGTACTACAAGAGCTCATCCCTTAGGTGTTAATTAGCAGCCACATTAGGGAATCGTGAGCTCAGGTTAAACAGTGGGATTAAAAAAAACAGACGTGACATGGCGGCTTCATTCCCATAACTTCTCAGCCTTCTTTTAAACAAAGAAACTACACAAATTCAGATAAAAACTGATATATTTGTAGTCTTCTAACGCTATCTCTGAGCTGCGACCTTGACAGCTTAGGTCTGCTTCGTGCGAGTGAAGCTTTGTCTCATCATTCTTTTTAGCATTAGCTCGTTCGGTTTCTCAAAGTTCAGCTTATCTGCTCAAACCCCACTTTGAGGACGTATTTAAGAAGCACTTTTGGGTCATTTTCACTACAAGACGACCTCAGCTACAATCTCATTTGGTGTATCTACCATCTGTGCCACTCCACAGCCCGTCACTGTTGCAGAAGTCCAAGTCAGACAACGCTGGGTTTTTCCATCACTAAGGGTTGCCAACCCTCCAGGATTGGCCTGGAGTCTCCAGGAATTGAAGATTAATCTCCAGCTGTGAGCAAACCCAACAGAAAAATCATAGGGGCATTAAAAAAAATTGTTTTTTTTCTTTTTTTAAAAACATTTATTAATTATGAAAATATTGACGATGGGAAAAAAGGCCGTTTGACTGACAGTCAAGAATCATCCAATTGGGTAATGGTCTGTTCGCTTTCCAAATGGCTGTGGGAAAGCAGGACACAGTGAGGATGGACGTGTTGGGCGACCAATGGCGGGAGTGTGGGGGCAGGGCACTTGGAGGCATGGGGTCATGTGATAAAACTTCTGGGATTACAGAGTTGGCAACCCTACCCAGCATAGAAAGGCAGGCATTGCATCTAACAGCCAGGTATCAATGCACTTGCTCTAAACAGTGAGCAATGAGCTGACGTGACAGGCTGCACGTGATTTAATAAATTGCTGCAACATACAACCAAGCAGCCATACAAGACACTATGTATTTTAATTTTATGGGGAGAGGGGAAGGAAATTTTTTCAGATTGCTCAGTTGATAAACACAATATCCAATATGGTACTACATCATACAGACCACAGGCCAGGAAGGTTCCCAGGTTAGATCCATGGTCTGTGCAGAGTGAGATCTCATCCAGGCAGTCGGTTGTTAATCCAGCAATCCCCGCTGAAAGTGTGGATGCTGGGCAGGGAAAGAATTGAGTTCATCTGTGATGTCCTCCCTAAAAAAGAACTTGCGCTGATTTAGCACCTCTCATGGCCACGGGACATCCCAAACTATTTCACAGCCGATGAGTTACATGGTTGGATAGCTGACACTGTCGAGGCTCACACAAAAATGGAGACTTGAATGAGCAGCACCTTGTGATACTGCACCCAGACATGAGTCAATGCCTTCAGGAGGGGAAGAATTGGCAGGAAGAGGAAAGATTATTTTTGATTGTGGAAAAAGAAAATCAAGTTGTCTCTTATTAGGTGCCAAGCTGTCCAAATATGACAGCAAATCAAATTATTGCAATGGGACAATTTAAAGAACATCCTTTTCTTGTACAGGGGTCAGTCAGTTTACTATGTTTCCAGATGGCGATGAGTGGACAAAAGAGAAAACTACAAAACGACTAGGTATAATTTAAGAAATCTTTTATTTTTTAATTATTAACCAAGATTCTGAATAAACCCAAAGATTCTGTAAAACTCACATAATTGCATTAGGTTCATCTCAGAGCCTGGAAAGGCTCGGTGGAAGAACGTCCACTTCAACAGAATCAATAGATTAATCAAGTAGTTTGTACAAGTGCAGGTACTCGAGGAGGCATCAACATTCATTAATCATGGGCAGACGCATGCTCCACCACCCGTAGGTACAATGACAAAAGACAACACCGACTTGGGGCAGAATCTGAACTTTAAAAGCTTCCACTATTGGAGATAAAGGGATTGGACACTTCTTGTAAAGAACACCAAACACAGAATGACAGATTCCAGGAATTAATAAAAACAAAAACGAGAGCATTGCTATACAACGGCAAACATCCACTACTCGGCATTAGTCAGTCACCTGGTCAGAAAGGTCAACAGAAAAACATGGCAATGGCCAGTGTGAACTGTAGTCAGTCTTAATAGTCAGTGAAGGTAAACAATAATCACAGCAAACAGGCTGCTGCTTTGGTCCTATGTGCCAGCAAAATAGTTAGGGAAATTTATGTTGTGCAAGGCTAAATTGGAAGGGATTGGGGAGTTCCAGAAAACTGTAGGAAAGGAAGAAAACGAGATATGGAAGAAAATTAGACAGATAGAGACACACACTTGCATAGGGGAGAGGGGAAGGGAGACAGACAGAGTGACACACACAGTGTGGAAAACCCAGATAAGCTAGAAACATGAACACAAGTGATTACATTATAATAATTTTGTAAAAATGCAAGACATTATTTTAGTTATTATTAGGCTCCTACAAACACAATTTCCCCAAGTGCTTTCAGACCTCTAGTGTTTGAGCTGGGAAGTGTAGTGAAAGTAAACATGACCCATTCTCCCTCCCTCCACTGACCATTTGATCCTGGGTCCTTTTACTTTGTAACGGTGTATTACTGTAGCAAGTCAATCTAGAACAGAATACTTCAAAAATGGATGAGAATTCGATGGGCTGTGGCTGTTATAAACCATTTACAAATCTCTCATTTTTCCACCCCAACAATTGCTTTGAAAACAACTGCATGACTAACAAAGGAATATGGGTTGCTCTGCTTTCACATGTCAAAGACCCCAGAATTAAACGCACAGTGAGTGCAATTGCGAAAGAGTGCCATTTGCCTAAAAACAGTGATTAATCTATAGTACTGGCTGTTGGAACTGCAAGGGAAAAGGCAACTGGGCATGGACGTAAAATAAATTAACAAATAATTCTACGTGAAATGCTTGAACAGTCTGCTGTGCATTACATAGAAATTTAACCTGTTGAAGTTGGATGTTTTCCCCAGCATGGTTCCCGGCCCCACTATGACACCAGATGTTGCAGTTGTGCAGCAGCAAACTAACGAGCGGCATCGCCACCATGTCGCTGAGGAACGGAAATGTCATGCGCTCGATGGCGAGGCGAGAATTCACACAGTGCGGATTTTTCTTCCACTCTTAAGGAAAGCGTCACCAGAGATTCAAACACAACAGTATTTCAGGCAGCAATTCGAAAACATCAGGAACCAGATCAAGAGGAATCTTATCAGCCAGGGCACCCCACTCCTGGTCTCTGTTTCATGACTCCTGCTGGAAAGCACGCACGTGTGAACACCATTATCAGATTCAGCTGTGGTGCTTCACAAGGTAAAGCAGCCCACTGAGATTCAGTGTCGAGTCTCACACAAGGGGGAGTGTCTACCAGAGCAAGAGAGTGGAGGGCTGTCAGCACCTCGTGAAACGGTACTGTGCCAGGAGCCGGCACCTCGTGAAACGGTACTGTGCCAGGAGCCAGCACCTCGTGAAACGGTACTGTGCCAAGACTCAGCACCTCGTGAAACGGTACTGTGCCAAGAGCCGGCTCCTCGTGAAACGGTACTGTGCCAGGAGCCAGCACCTCACACCCACTCTGCCAGGAGCCGGCACCTCGTGAAACGGTACTGTGCCAGGAGCCAGCACCTCACACCCACTCTGCCAAGAGCCGGCACCTCGTGAAACGGTACTGTGCCAGGAGCCGGCACCTCGTGAAACGGTACTGTGCCAGGAGCCAGCACCTCGTGAAACGGTACTGTGCCAGGAGCCAGCACCTCGTGAAACGGTACTGTGCCAGGAGCCGGCACCTCGTGAAACGGTACTGTGCCAGGAGCCGGCACCTCGTGAAACGGTACTGTGCCAGGAGCCGGCACCTCGTGAGACGGGACTGTGCCAGGAGCCGGCACCTCGTGAGACGGTACTGTGCCAGGAGCCGGCACCTCGTGAAACGGTACTGTGCCAGGAGCCGGCACCTCGTGAAACGGTACTGTGCCAGGAGCCGGCACCTCGTGAAACGGTACTGTGCCAGGAGCCGGCACCTCGTGAAACGGGACTGTGCCAGGAGCCGGCACCTCGTGAGACGGTACTGTGCCAGGAGCCAGCTCCTCGTGAGACGGTACTGTGCCAGGAGCCAGCACCTCGTGAAACGGTACTGTGCCAGGAGCCAGCTCCTCGTGAAACGGTACTGTGCCAGGAGCCAGCTCCTCGTGAAACGGTACTGTGCCAGGAGTCAGCTCCTCGTGAAACGGTACTGTGCCAGGAGTCAGCTCCTCGTGAAACGATACTGTGCCAGGAGTCGGCACCTCGTGAAACGGTACTGTGCCAGGAGCCGGCACCTCGTGAAACGGTACTGTGCCAGGAGCCGGCACCTCGTGAAACGGTACTGTGCCAGGAGCCGGCTCCTCGTGAAACGGTACTGTGCCAGGAGTCAGCTCCTCGTGAAACGGTACTGTGCCAGGAGTCAGCTCCTCGTGAAACGGTACTGTGCCAGGAGTCAGCTCCTCGTGAAACGGTACTGTGCCAGGAGTCAGCACCTGTGGTGGGGGGGGGGGGGGGGGGGGAAGACAGAAAAAGAGCAAATCAACCAATGGACATCAGCCCAGCAGGGAAAGCATTTTAGCCTGTTTTCTAACCAGTTTTAACCTCAGTATCGTCAACTCATCTCCTGCTCCTCCGCTTCCCTCAAAGTCCAGAGCTGGAAGAATCTCTGAGGGAACTATTGGTCCAGGACAAGTGGGAATTCTAAGTAATTACCAGTTCTCTTGCTTTGTGAAAATTATTTTAACTGTGGAGTCAATGCACCCTGATTGACATTTGTACCCGTCTATATACAGGAAGAATCCTGTTCCCAGATCACCAATACTTTCCTACATCTTTTTACAACATTCCAAGAAGCTTCCATCCATTTTCAACGAGTGCTGCCAGAAGTAGGTCCCGTACGGAAATCACTGACGTCACATGAGGTCATTTTAATTGGTAACAAGAGTGGATTGCGATCCATCTCCTGCTGGTGTTGGTACAAGACAAAAAAGAAATTAAACACAAACCGTTGTGGGGTCAGGAACATAAGGACGCAGTCGGTGTTGGCTTTTGCTCAGTGTACTGTACTGGGTTGTTTGTTGGAAAGGGGGCAGCAACCAGCTCTGCTTGGAACCTGCTGGGAGCAGAGTCACATCTGATGCACTCCACGTACTGGGAGGGCCATCCTCTACCATCAGTAATTCTTACATGGTATAACAGTCATTTAAAAGCAGTATCATCAGAAATCACCAATTGTCATGCTGAGAACAATCATTCTCTTCCCTCCTCCCACCCCCAGAAAAAGTTATCATTGTTCTAGTAGAAAATCTTTGTTATTCTCACTCATGCCCCTTCTTGTCTTGATCGTTCGCGATTACTGTGATTTCTGATCATACAACTACTGTGCGATTTACAAATTTCGATATATTAGTGTCCCACATCACCATCACATCCCTTCCCATTCATTTCAGTGGTGCTGATCGAAAACAGGGCTGGAGGTACACACTCTGCTTACAGCTTTGTGTCTCTCTCCTATAGAAACAAACAGCTGGTGCCAGTCAGTCCCAAAGATTGAAAAAAAAATCATTAACAGCCAGCAAACAGCACCACAATCTGTTTTTAATCCCTAGTTTCTTCCCCCCCCCATTGCCAAAGGTTCCGACTCTTGCTGGCATCCAGCTCTATATGATAAATGCCTCCCCTCTGGTCATTCTTTGTGTGTGAGCCTGGCTGAACGTCGGCAGGGTATGCCAGAGCAGGGAAGGGCAGCACCCAACCTTGTCCTCACCCAGCATACACTTCTCGCCTCTGGATGGTCATCAAGAACAGGAACCCTAGCTGATTTTTCTGCTCCCTAGCCCAGGGTGCTGACACCAATTGTAACTCCTTCACTGCTGGCCCGCCTGAGATCAGGTAACTCAACGCAGGCCAGCGATGGAACCAGTGATCCTCCTGATCTGGTCCGGCTCGGTGGTAAACTCATTTAGCCAGTGAGCCTCCCGAGGGCCTCAGGATGAATTTTTAAAATTTTGTTACTGATGTGGATCCAAACAGATCATCCGAATCCTAACAGCACAGTCACAGAATAAACTAGCTTCTCTTCCCCCCCGACCCCCGTCCCAAAATATTGCTTCTGTTAAAACTAACAGCTGCTTGGTTCACTTAAAAAACAAGCAAACTCTCTCCCCTAGAACAGTGCCGTATCATAAACATCTACATCATTTACATCCACAGCATTGGGAACAGGTCGGTCCCCAAATCAAGCAGGATTTACAAAAATGATCAGGAAGGTCATAACCCATCTACAGACAGGTGTAAATAAACAGACACCTAGGAGAGTCCTAGACTGTATTCCATTTACATATTATGTCTAGGGTTGGAACCGTTGTACGGTTTTCAATTGGGCTGACCAGAAATTTCTAAAATGTAAACCAGACACAAAGTCTGTTGCTGTAAAATAAGTCCATTTGTTTTTCTACGTATCCCACGAGGCGGTGGCGTTAGCTCTTGGGATTTTCAATTCATTCTCATTAGCAGCAAAGCAAACCTCAGACTTTAAGCCACGACCCCACTGATTTTCCCCCCCGCCCTACTTCAGGCGTGGATCCCAAGTGCCTCAGTCGTCCTCAAGAGCTGGTTTTGTATTGTGTGTGTGTATATTCTTGTTTGGGGTCTTGAACAATCGGACTTTGGGAACCAGCAACCAATATAAACTGCTTCATCTGCAAGAGAAGGCAAGAGCGTCCAAGTACTGTGGACAATTCCTCTTGGATCTTTTAAAAAAAAAACCCCACTGAAATGAAAAGGAATCACGGTCCGGGCTCCAACTGTCTGATGTCAGTCGCCAGGACGTGCATCCAAAGCACCTATCCCCCCTCCCCCACCCCCCCCAACCCCCCTCCCCTCCCCTCTCCCCAGCCCGCATTGGCAGCGGGTGGCCTCGACCAACATCTCTAGGTCAGCCAAGCTATTCCTCAAGTGTACCAGAGTTGTCACAATAAACAGAAACCGCAAAAAAAACCCCACACAATTATTACCACAACAAACTCCCAACAGGAGAAAACATCAGGAAACGAAAGTAGATTCGATCAGACATGAAGAAGCCCAGCGTCACTAGTTAACACACATCTCTATACATAGTGTTATACTATAATCAGATCCTCTGCACCTCAGGGTTTGAAAATTACAGAGTCAATTTATACATATCCTACTGTAACTTGCATGCAAGTACCTGTCGATGCACTGCCCCAAAACATTTATTGCACTTTTAAAAAGAACCTTGGATTCTAGCACGCAGCCTGTCAGGGCCAATGCCATCCTCCTGTTCAATTTGGATTAGTTTTATGTTTTCTCTGAAGCAACTTGTGGAGCAAAACCACCCCCCCCCCCCCCCCCCCCCCCACAAAACAGGTTTTATACATAATCTTTTAGAAAACGAGGATGTACTTGCATACTTTAAGCTCTCCCTCTCCTCTCCCCACTTCTATCCTCTCGCAGTCCTTCACAACTGCAACCTTTAAAGCACTGGTCACAGCTGTGGGCAGCTCAAAGGGGGTCACGTGCCAGTTCGTACCATTGGTGGCACATCACAATCGCTGTAGTCTTCAAGACAGTCAGTTTGCACATTTTTGTTTTGTGATTTCGCATAATCCTGCATCACGTGTTTCAGTTTGAGAAGCATTTGTGATCGACGACCGAGCCAACATTTATCCAAATGTAACATCTGAGGACAGCAACAACTTGTATTTCCATTCCTTGTGTTTCTTAGATAGGCCTCAAAAAAAAATGACGATTTCTGGGGTGACCATTGCAGTTGGACCATGCACTGGTGCCTGAGAATGTTTTGTTGGCCATTGCTAGCCAGTCAGGGGAACCAACCAGCACAGGAATCTTAATACATCAACAACTTAAACTTTCAGAGGTGGACACAGTTTGGGAATGTACCGAATGTCTGTTCCGGGGGTAAGGAGTCAGAAAACGATAGTCTTTTCCCCAAATAAACTCTACTCATCTGAGCTGCAACTGAGGTTAAGATGCACGGACACAACAGATACTTACACAGCATGCTGGCATTGCCTTCTCAAAGTTACAAGCAAGCCAATCCCCATTTCAGAGTAACAGGTGGCTCAGGCACACACACGCACACATCATAAGTTTGGGTGATGTCAGAAACCACAAGAGCAAAAGCTTGAATGAATTAATGCTGAATGGAACTCAGACAGCCTATATTGAAACCTTGAATGCACATTTTCTTTGTGTAATGAGTTATAAAACAAAAAATTACCCCATTTGTGTTCCAGCACAGTTCCAATCTTTCTGTTATTACTAATCTTTCCTTACTGTCGCTTTTATGGCTATGAAGCTCCCCCCTGTGTAAGGGAGTGTAATACAGAGAGACAGTGCGAGTGAAAACACATCTATCTGCTCACTGAGGTAGAATTGGGAATAAATGTCCCACTCCTGACCCAGTCTAGTCCCCGTGGAACCTAACAGTCCATCTGCAATTCTTTGCGCAGTCTGCCGGTCCCAGACAGGGAGACAAGATACATTTCGACCGCTGTAGATTTTCAATGTTTGAAAGTTTGCTTTCCGGGAGTAATCGATTCAAAGAAAATGTTGACATTTGAATTAATTATGAACACCCTAAAATTAATTCTGTGGTAATATGATGGGATGACTCCAATTTACAGTGAAAGCTGGGTAAGATCGCCTCGGTTTATAGCGAAAAACTTCAAACGGTCTTCTTGTATCCCCCACTCATCCTGTGCAATAGGGGGAGCAAAACATCAAGACCACGTATTGCTTTAGTTCAGTTACCCTGTCCCACCGAGGCAATCTGCCCAGGCTTCACAGGGAGGTTTTGATGCTGAAGGGAGATGGATGAAGTTCCATGAAGTGTGACTCCACATCCAGATGGCGCATCAGGAAACATCAAAGCAAGCAGTTCCTTCCCGGTTTCTCTCTCAGCCGTATCTAAAATCAGAAAACAAGTCCTTTTCCTTTTTCCTCCTCCCAATAACGATTATCCTTAGCGGGTGGTTTTTATTTAGGGGTTGGAAAGAGGAGAGTCAGAGAAAGGAATGTAAACCAGTATGGACAGGCAGGGAATACTTAAGATAAATTGCTAAATAGAGATTCAAGGATCAGCACTGACCCTAGGTTGGACTATTACACTCACTGGACAGGCAGGTAACTGCAGTGCAGTAATGCATATATAAATACATTATTATATTCTTCTTGTGGTGTGCTTTATTCCCCTCTTTGAGAATCGAGGGATTGCACACTGCAAATTAAAAAGCAAAAAGTACTGGAAATCTGAAATTAAAAACAAGAAAATGTTGGAAATAAAAGGAAGGTCAGTCAACATCTGTACTGATTGACTGATGAAAGGTACGTACCTGAAATTCATAACTGGTCTTTTTTTTAAAAACAGATGCCGACTGACCTCCTGTGTTTGTCCAGCATTTTCTGTTTTTATTTCGCTACATGCCAAGTTTGATCGATTCTGAATAAATTACATTGACATGAATAATTAGATAGAGAACTAAGGGAACGTGGAGTCTCTCTCCACACTGTTCCTATAGCAGTGCAGGATGCCACGTGAGGGGCTTGTGGTAGGAAGGGAACTATTAAAATGCTTAGGCTCTGAGCAGTCACCGGTGCACATGAAGTGGTTTTCAGCATTGCTCAGAACCTCTACTTAAAACATGGCGCAGATCAGGAAAACAGAGCGTAGCAGAAGGGTGAGCCACAAAGAACCTGACCCGTAGAACGAGCCCATTTCTTGGGTGCAATTTTAGTCTCATTTGCTGCCGTCTGCATTTATAGGTTATTTCTGCTGAGAAGGACTCAGATTACTATTTTCATGCTGCCTTGCAAATTAAGTTGTGGAAAACAAAAGTAACAATTGGTGCCTTGGTGGTAGGAGGTGTGGGCAAGGAAAAGATATTGCATATCGTTAAATATCACTGCGCATTTCTGGCAATCTTAAAAGGAATCATTATAAAAGTGGTGTTTATCATTGTCAACCTCCCTTCCCCTCAAAGATTAACAAGTGTGATGCAGAAACCCTGAGGGAATGGTCTACTTTTACCAAATGGTTGGGAAGATGACTAGTGTCACTGACCAAACCTAGTAGCGTTCAGCTAGTTAAATTAGTGTTAATCTCCAGCTGCCTGCGGGTTGATGAGGTCATTAATACCTGCCTGCAGCTAAGTGACTTTAGGGGGCTTCTGACATCTCTCCCAGTAGATACAACCCTTAGTGTGATCTCAGCCAACTCAAACCTCCATTAAAATTAAAGCATTCAAACTTCAACTCCTCAAGCAACCTCCCACACAGCCGCTCTTTAAAACATTAAACGGACATCAATAAACATCACAACTAAAATAAATAACATCTAATCTAAAGGAAAACCTCACTGGTGAACTAGAACAGAAATAGTACCAGGGCTTAAATTTACCATTGTTGTTTTTCTCCCCCCCCCCCCCCCCCCCCCCTCCCAGTGCAAATCCGCTCACTGTCAGGAGAAATCAGGTCACAGTGAGGACCAACAGTCAGGATGGAGGGGGGCTGGTCCCTTGAATATTGGTCCTGCCCTTTGCTAGTGGATGAAATCACGAGTGAAAACGGTAAGAGGGAAGGGAAATAGACTTGCAGTTTACTAGTTAGTAAGAATTAATCCAAGCCCGGTCATGATGTACACACATTCTCAGGGTGGAAGACCACAGCGCGACTAGCACTTTCCTTGTTTCGTTTAGATTCCAGACACAGGCTCAGTGACCCAGGCGCATCTCTTCTGTCAGGTGGTCTCCGCCCTAGTGAGGAGGAACCACCCCCTCGGACAGGGTCCAACAGCAATCTAACTTTCTCTTTGTGGCGCTTTTTTGGTTCACACCCCAATCAAAAACAGGTCACAGAAACCCTTTCCCTGGAGGCGAGATGGAATGGAACACAGTGACAGGGTGATGAGTGACATGGTTCTACTGTAGACAGTCCAACGGCCCCTGCTCTGATTTGAGAGAGACAGCGAGGAGAGGGCAAGAGAGAAAATACTTTTTTTTGTTGTTGTTGTTGAGGGGGGAAAAAGCCACACAGGCATCTTGAAGGACAGCCTCAGTACATCCAGCAGGACCCGAAAGACACTGCAGAAGAACAAAATTAAGTAATTAAGTTAATTCTGATTTAATGTCAAGGGCAGATAGGCAAGTGTCAATAACTGCAACAAGGGATGAGAAACTATTGTTCGGAGGAGAGAATTAAGATACTGGGATGTTGGAATAGAGAAGGCCAAGAGGAGATTTAATGGAGGACTTTAAAATTATGACGGGTTTTGATGGGGTGAACAGAGAAAGAGTATTTCCTCTGGTTGGGAAGTCAGTGACAAGTGGTCATCAATTTAAAATTCTCACAGAGTGAGGAAAGAGTTTAGGAGAAATTTCTATCTGTACAGGATTGCTGGAACATGGAATTCTTTGCCATAGGGAGCAGTTGAGGCAGAGACTTCTGCACCCTTTAAGGGAAGAGTAGCTAAACAATTAAAGCTGAGGAGGATGCAGGAATATGGGGTGACAAGTAGGGCAGTGGATTGCTCTAGTAAAGAGCTAGCACAGACCACATGGGTCGAATGACCACCTTCTGTGCTGTAAACTTCTATGATTCTAAGTGCCCCAAAGGCTGTGGGTGCATTCCATCACCTTGTGTGATACTGAGTCATACAGATCAGAAGGTCCAGATTATATCCCTGATCTGTGTCACGTTATCTCTCAACTGGGTCAGCAGTTTGGGCTAAAATTGGCTACACCACCCTGCTCCTGATCACTATTCAGTGACTCCTTTTCGAAGCACGTGTATGGACAGCAGGTGTTCCACATCCAACGGCCTAGGTGGGGATGTGAGGAATGACCCTCAGGTGAGGTATCAGAGAGCGGCTGGTACCCACAGACCCATGCCCCAGTGTGAGTTGGGGAGAAATAAACCAACACAGAAATGTTGGAGTGACACCAAGACCGTGTTCCCTCAGTGACGTTAGTGGGTTTTCAGTGGTTTCACCTCTTTTGCTGGTTTGTTCAGTATTTACCAGAGGAGGAATAAGGGAAGTGATAAGGGAAATGTGCCACGAGTACTGGCAGATGCAAAAAGCATTATTTACAACAAAAAGTAATCCCCACAAATGAACGTTTTGCATAACCGGCCTTCTGCTGCCGTTCACTGTGGGTGGACTGAACAAACCACAGCTGTGCATTCATACCCATCTACAGCCTGATGCTTACCCCATTGCACAGGCTGATCTTCTGACACCGCAGAGCTAACAGGCTCAGTACCATACCCATCACTCTGGTCGGTCAAGCCCCATTAGAGGGTTAAAGGGGCCTTACGATAGTTAAAATGACTTTTTTTTTGGAAGTGAAACACTCTCTTACCGGCTCACTCTCACGATGTTTCACGACTTGTCTCCTGACTCGCTTCCAGCAATAATTCCTCCAACTCCTTTTCTGTTTTGGGGGATGTAAACTCTTTTTAAAAAAAACAAAACAAATCAGAACCATTAACAGGAAGGGGAAGAACAAGGGCTTTGTCAGAAGAGAAGAGAATGGGTAAATTGATTTCATTTCTGATTTAAAAGCATTAGGGTGCTCCCCTGATCGTCCAGTGAGTAAATGCATCACACAATGTGATAGGAAATGTCTCAAATTCTATCCCTGCTCTGTGCTGAGTTAACTGTCTTAACTAGGGTGGCAGTGGGCTCATAAAAGTAGCCTCAGCATACCCAGTCTAGAGCGAGAAAAATCAGCCAGTGCTCTTGATTGAATGAGGGAAGCGAACTGGAGTCTGGATTTATCATGGTTTAGAACAGGGGTGTCCGAACGATGGTCTGTGGGTCATAACTGTCCTGCGAGTCCCAGCAATCTAGCCCATGAAGTCCAAGAAACTCAGTTCTATTTGTGCTTCCCTTTCTTATTCGCTGGTTTGTCCTGTTTGAACTTTGTGGGCCTGGAGGTTTGGAAAGATTTCTTCTGTGCATTGGTGGGTGAATCCTAAATCAGAACACCAAGGTCTGTTAGTATTAGCAACTTCAGATATATGGGAATTAATGGGAACAGGGACTTAAACTTTATATAATTCTATGCGGCCACAGAACTTCTATGTAGCCCACGACAACAAAAAGTGTGATCCATTCAGACATTAGTATTTTCACTGATTCCAGGATCTTTTAATGCAAAATTGCTGCCCTCATGCAGTAAATCACAATGACATGTTATGGTGTAGAAACTCGTAGCACGTCTCACTGCACCAAGTCACCTATCCTACACACAGAGTATTAACAACTAGAGCAGGAGGGGGTCTGGGCGAGAGATTCACCCCCCCAGCCCAAAATTCCCATTACCAAAATTGTGACATCGTACTCAGTCTAGTGAGGAAAATACATTTTAAAGAACGATTCTTGACAGTTCCTGATGTCCGTTACTGTGTAAGTAACGTAATGTAATGTAAGTAGGATGTTAATCTGGTTCAAGTGTAACAAATCCCATCGAAACCTTTGGAGATCCAAGCGAAAAGGCTAGAGGTCTGGATTGGGACCCTGGTCTGCCATAATTTTCTCACTCTCCTGCTTCCCAGATTGGTGCTATGGGCTTATGTGAATGGTACTTACTGACTTTTAAAAAAAATTCTCCTTCCTCCCCCGAAGGCACTGATTTCCCCTGGGAAACTATTTCACAGCCACTAGGAACTCTCTAATCTCTCACCCAAGTCCCCATGTGTGAGTTTGGACAGTGAGTGCTATCGGGCTTTTCAACCGTGGGGGAGCGGGGGAATCTCCGCAGATCTCAGAAATACTAAGGCCAGTTGTAGTATTTCCTTGTCCGCCCCGGCTGAGATCAGGTAATTTAGCAGAGACCACCAGGAGTTCAACCCCAGTCTTTCTGCTCTGTACGGCTCAGTACCACGCTGGATGGTAGTGCATTTATTCAATGAGCCCGGGGAGGTGGGGGGGGGGGGGGTGGGGGGAGACTGTATCTATTATTCAACTTCAGTTGATTTTACTTGATGAACAGTTGCTACGTAAATTAGGCCTCTGCCAATTAACTGAACAGTGAAAATCAATTATAAACTGTAATCAACCCAAATTAAATTTTAGATTAATGGTCACTGAAGGAGTCTGTCCAATTAAAGGTTGCTGAATAAGGAGACTGATTATCCAATAGTTAATGCTTCTTTTATTTAAAAACATTGAGAAGCCTACACGAAGGGCCAAAGAAAACAAGATAGAAGGAAGTAAGGAGTTCAATAGTTATGAGGTCCTGTGAAAGAACATGTTAGAGTAGGAGATGATGCATTGAGTCGAGTTCAATATAGTGAGGTTACAGGGAAGGTGGAAGTGTGTGTAAGATGATCTATTTGCAGCTTAGGAGGAACAAGAGAGAAAAGCTCAGTGCAGCATGGACCATAGTGCTATTGATTAAAATATAGGAAAATCAGCTACAGATTTATTAGGATTCAGGCTTTACGCATTAAGAGCATACACTCACCATGCTCAATGCTGCAGCTCACTGCTTTGCCATCCCTGCCTGTGGTTAACAGTGTTGACTCGGGCAGTCGGTGCACCAGCTCCGCTTTCAGTCCATTTGGTAAGGCAGTTCCACGAATCACATGATCGCAGTCTTTAGCGCAGATCGTCTCAAAGTCGTGTCCAGTGTTATCTGCCCACCTGTCCAACTCTGATGGGTTCCCGGACTGGAGGCTATCATCAGAGGCAGAGGCTGGAACAGTCAAAGCTGTCTGAGTGTCTAACCCTGAGCAAGGCAATGGCTCAGACGAGGATTTTGCCTCTTTTTCGGAGGTCCTACTCTTTCTATTTTGCAGTGCTTCTTTTAGCCATTGCATGTCCTGACTGTTGGGGTCCTCTGGTGGGCTTTCCACTCTGGTCACCACGAAGATTTTGTGTCCTCTGCCTGGACTGGACACGAGTCGCTCATTGTTTCTCGGCGGGATCTCTATCGGTGAGCTGATGAACACTGGGCTCTCAGACCCCGTGGATTTTAATTCAGTGGCAATCGGCATTCCCTGTTCACTAATCGCTGCCGGGCTGTTCCCATCCCTCGCGTCGCAGTCTGTGACTGACTCCTTTTCACAATGGGTTTCCGAAGGGTCCTGGTGCTGCTGCTGTTTTTCAGAGCTTGGCGTTGCAACCACACTTGGTTGTAGCACTCTCACCGACTCGTCCTGTACTGCAGGCTGTGTATTACATTCCACAGAGGGGGGCCTGACACCCGATTCACCGGGGCTTCCCAATTCCTCAGTATTGTCGGGCACGGACGGTACACTTTCTTGGGTGACTCCATTTCCCGATCCTTCTGATGCCTCCCCTGTTTTTGGGCCGACCTGGCTCCTTGGGGGTTCCTCTGTGTTATCACATAGCGTCACAGTGATCTCCGGCATCGAAGCAGACTGCTGCATCTTCTGCTCCTTCTCCTCCTTCTCCTTTGCCAGGATGAAGTTCCTCTTGCAGCCATTTTGGATCTCTGTGAGGAGAGCCTTCTGAGTTTCGATGAAGCTCTTGACCTGAGGAGAAAACGGGGCGGTCGGTTACAGAAGCCAAGGATCTGGTGTCCTAATATAATTCACAACCGCTCTAGACAGACAGGATAAAGCTCTCCTCTCTCACAGGGAGGCTGAGTGGAGTACCAGAGGTCACAACACATTCCCTGCACTTCATTGTGTGAAACACTTTGAGAGGCTTCAAAATGATAAAATGCTACAATCAATTCTTGAGAACTAGCAGGCAATTTTGCTAGGAATGGAATTATCCAGTAGTATGAATTAAACCATTTTAATAAAACAGCACAGGAGGCTTTTTTTAAAAACATGATTTAAATTAACTGATTAACTTTGAATTAAGAGGAGCAGACTATATATAAATGTAAGTATTGCGAATATTATTTGATTCACCTTCACCAGGGGGCATAGACTATTCCTTAAATCAGAAATTTGTCCCTATTCTTACAATCACATAGACTGCCCATAACACAAAAACACCAAAATCACACTCTGCATAAAACTGAAGTTCAATCAGTAGAGAAAACATTTTAATTGAAAATATTTTATTTTAAAATCTAACTACATTGTATTTGAGAGCTGACTTTTACCCAAGTGGCCACCTTCCTTATATCGTCACGTGTTGAAGTTTCCTCAACATTATTTGGTGTCAGCTTACACTAACCATCACTTATTCTATTGGTGTCCCAGACTGTACTGGCTAGTCACAGCCTTTTGCTCAGCAAAAAAAATCTCTCCAGAAGGAACACAGAAATTGAGAAAACAGAGAGATGAAGTTTGAAGAAACGCTTAAAGACACTTTAATACCCAAGCTTACTGTTGCCTAACCAATAATTCCTGATTTACACCATGAGGTGTTTAAGATTATTAAAGGGTTTGATAGAGCAGATATAGAGAAACTATTTCAAAATCATGAAGGATCTAGACAGAGTGGATAGAGAAAAACTGTTCCCATTGGTGGAAGGGTCAAGAACCAGATTTAAGGGGACATGAGGAAAAGCTTTTTTTACACAGCGAGTGGTTGGGATCTGGAATGCACTGCCTGAGGGAGTGGTGAAGGCAGATTCAATCATGGCCTTCAAAAGGGAACTGGATAAGTACTTGAAACGAAAAAATGTGCAGGGCTACGGGGATAGGGCGGGGCAGTGGGACTAGCTGGATTGCTCATGCAGAGAGCCGGCGCGGACTCGATGGGCCGAATGGCCTCCTTCTGTGCTGTAACCCTCTGTGATTCTATGGTGGGGGAGTCCAGAACAAGGGGGCATAACCTTAAAATTAGAGCTAGGCAGTTCAAGGGTGATGGCAGGAAGCACTTCTTCACCCAAAGGGGAGCGGAAATCGGGAACTTCCCTAAAAAATTGTTGAGGCTAGGGGTCAATTGAAAATTTAAAAACTGAGATTGATAGATTTTTGTTGGGTGAGAATATTAAGGGTTAGCACAAAACTAAAGTTCAATCACTAGGGAAAACATTTTAATTGAAAATATTTTATTTTAAAATATAATTACATTGTATTTGCCTAGCTCTAATTTTAAGGTTATGCCCCCTTATTCTGGACTCCCCCACCAGAGGGAATAGTTTCTCTCTATCTACCCTTGGTTACGGAGCCAAGGCGGATAGATGGAGTTAAGATGCAGATCAGCCATGATCGAATTGAATGGCGGAACAGGCTCGAGGGTTGAATGGCCTCCTTCTGTTCCTATTTACCTGAACCTTGGTGGTCCCCCTGTCTCAGCCCTTCACCTGGGTTTCTCAATTAAATAACAAAGCAGCTCAGCGTGCTGACCCTGTCCCTGGTGTCCCCAGTGTCCGCGTTCACAGGCTCCATTAGTTCCCGCTTCCTTAATGCTCACATACATCTTCCATGAGTGAATCATTTCCTACTGTCATCAAATCAATCTCTATTGAACACTCTCACTATCACATATTCAGACTGTAGAACCCTGCATTGGCCTATATTTAACAGAACCCTTGCGTCTGTAACAAATTTTAAGGCTTAGAAAGCTAGATGGAGGGTCAAAGGCTTGTGTTGGACACCACCAAAATTGAAATGAGTAGAAGTGAAGACAAGGAAGTAGTGGCTCGATGATATCAAGCTTGCATTTTAGAATGTTGGAGAAATGGAAGACAGAGGGAGCTAATGAATTCCAATTTTGAGATCCTGGCAAAGAGTAAGTTAGAGTAAGAGGTGGTGCGATAGGTCTTCGATTTCAAAATGGGGAAGACGAAAATACTAACCGTTTCTTTCTTGGGTTCCCTGTCCAGGTCAAGCCTCAATAAGGAATGATTCACTTTGAGAGCTAGCGAGAGGGCCATAAGTCCACCAGTCTTGATCTCATTTTCACGCAGATCCAGCCGGAGGAGGCGGGGACTGTCAGCAATAAACTCTGCCACAGCCACAGCACCTGGGAAAAAGATCACGGAAATCTAACCCTTTCATCTACATTAACTCAGCAAGTTAAAAAACTGCTAGTTCCTGCAACACAACTGTAAATACCAGAAACTCAATGATTAGCTCCTCAGTATGGAATTTACCCAAGCAACTAACTCAGGAATGACAAAGTTATCATTGTGCTGTAAAGATCCCACTTACATGTTGAATAAATTCGATGACTTACAGCTAGCCAAGGGAATATACAATTTACACAAGCTTATGCATTTTTAAGCAAAAACATGCAATTTAATTTCCCTCCCTCTTGAAGGTACTGATTCTTGCATAGGATGGTTCCATGGGTATGGGCCACCCTCCAGTACCTTACATAAGTGGGTACCCTTCATAGGTGAGCCTAGACATGCGCAGGTAGTATATCTGAAGGACATCTCAATCAAATCCAATCCTACCTTCACCCAACATCCGCACATGTGCATTTCCAGCGGGGTTCACAGGATCAGGAACCCCAGCTATTTTATCCCCCCTTCCTAGCCCAGAAATACTGAAGCCAATAACAGCACTCTGAACTGTCATCCCAGCTCGGATCAGTGAAGTTGGTATTTACTGTCTAAACTCACACATGAGTAACAAACACTTAAACAAGATACTGGAAGGACATAGTACTCCTGGAACTGTATGTTAGGAAGAAGTCAACGCTTTCAGAAGATTGAAAACTGTCAAGATCAATACACAAAATAATAGTAATTTCTGCAAATTACAGAATTTCTTTAATCTACATTTCTTGTTATTATCTACCTTTTCCCCCCCCTGAACGTGCTGTCTGTTCCTTGAGTACAGATGCCTATATGGGCCCAGACAGTGTCACTGGGCTCCTTCACTGTGGACAGCATTACAGTTGAACCCATAGCTATCCTCACCAACACATTTCCCAGTGGTGGGGGGAGGGGGAGTTACTGGATAGCGATCATATGTGGGAATCCTATCTCATTTTCCCCTCCGTAACCCAGGGGTTCCCGGGACAATTGTAGCTTCCAACCAAATCTCTGACTGAGTGCAACTAATTCAGCATAGACAGGGAATAAAACCTGGGACCTTCCTGTCTGCAGTTGCACACCAGGCAGTGAAGTCACCAATTTATCCATCAAGGGATCTCAGCTAAATAGATCTTAAACGGCTCAATTAAAGAGAAACTATTGAGAAACGAATTTGCCAGCAACATGCACATTCAGGATGCAAGATTCACACTTGCATGTTATTCTTTTTGGCTCTTACCTTCACAGGTGAGCTTTGTAGATGCCAACCCTAACCGCAGAACTGATCGGTTTGCAATCAGTCCATCTTTTAGTTTGTGTACGCCTTCATTCCCAACAGCATTGTGACCAAGATTTAACGTCTCCAGACTCAACGTGTAGGGCTGAGAGAGGAAGAGAGAGAAGGGGAGTCTCTTGTTTAAATGTAACTTAAATCAGTCTTGCTGATTTTGCACCGAAGACTTTCCCAGTTGGAGCCCCTTGAAGGTGCAGAGCAGCAGAAAACAACCCCTCTGAAATCCAGTAGTTCAATGAAAAGTTTCACACACACAGGTATTAACTTAATTCACAAGGTCTGATTAAGGAAATTGCTTAGGAAAGAGGAGCCTACAAGATGACTCAACCGGAGTTAAGATCATGAAGGGATTTACAAACTGTTCATTGAAGAATTCAACACCGGGGAAAACGGTTAAGAAATGAGGAAGTTAGGAATAAGAGAATTCAGACAAAATGTTTTCACCCAAAGGGTAGTAGAGCTATGGAATAAGTTAGCTTGGAAAGCTGACTAAAAACAATTAGAAATATTTCTGGAGAGAGAAAGGATTGAGGAGGTAAACTATGTAAAAGTAGCAGATTTATTAAACCTAATTTTCTTCTTAAAAATTCTTATCGCAGTCTTGTAACAGCCAATTGCTGTCACTGGAGATCACTATAGAATTTCTATAACTTACTAGCACCACTGGTGCAGAACCCAGCGAATCAGAGCCCAATAACTTTAACCACTTAGTCTTAGACCAATACACTCACAAATTATTTTCACTGTAGACTTCAAGGGGCATGTCAGTGTACCAGCTAAGGTGCTCACTTCACAGCCCCACACCATTTGGATGCCAATGTTGGTTTCCTTGTCAGTTGTGCACATATTTTGTACTTCCTTGCTTTCCCGAAGGTGCTGATTCTGGGGTACACTTCCACTGCCCTTGGGTACCTTGTCAAAATAGCCATCCTACACATGAGCCCAGACAGCGTCAGCTGGCTATTCAATCATGGAGTGCATCATCAAATGTTGACCCACATGCACTTTTCAGCAGGGTTCACTGGGCAGTGATCAGGAGTGGGAAGCTTGGCTGTTTTATTTTACTCTCCCAGCAGGGTTAAGGAGAAAGAGCAAGGGGAGTGGGACTAATTGGATAGCTCTTTCAAAGAGCTGGCACAGACACGACGGACTGAATGGCCTCTTTCTGTGCTGTATGAGGACCTGGAGGCCAACTGATGCACCTCAGCTGCTTCTTGGTTGAGATCAACCAATTCTGGAACTTTCTGATCCTTTCTGCTCGGTAACGTACTGAATGGTACCTTCATCCATGAGGGGAGCTGACGTACGTGCTATTTTAATCCACGTGCGATAGGGGATACTCACAACAGAACTAGAAGGCAAGAGGGACCCGGCAAGTTTCAACCTACTACAAGAAGGATCCCTATCTTCTCAAGTGCGCCTCAGCTGAAAAAGGCTGGTACAAGTTAGAAATAAAGTGGGGTTAAAATGGAACACGTAAAGAAGAGAAAAGAGGAAATAAAACAATATATTTTAAAGTTCCTAGTAGATCTGCTGTGGCATTGCTCATGATGGGTCAGATGATACAGTGGGGCTACAACATCACCTTGTGGCTGCAACCAACAACTCAAGTGTTACCTGGATCTGTTCATAGGGAAATCCCATTATAACTGATTACATAGGCATTTTCAATGTTAAATGTTGACATAAAAAGGGTGAACAAAACTCATGACAAAAGGAAATAACAAGTGTGCACACACACAAGATTTTTAATATATAGTTTTACTCACTGAAAGTAGAGATTACAGTGAAGGGATACACAGTTTCCAACATTGCCCATATCAAAAGGCAACCCTGGTTATTCACTCACCAGTGCGGCTGCCATGTAGGTCATCCCGTTGTGGGTCAGCTGATTGTTCCACAGGACCAAAGTTACCAGACCCTGTCTCTGCTCCTTCAACCCATCACAAATGTATGCCAAGCCTGCGAATAAAGCAAAGTGCCCGCTCTCAATTAGTCCATCACTTATGGGATCCATCCATGGCTCACCTCTTCAATTTTTTTCTCCCTCCTTTCCCGAAGGCACGGGTTCTTGCTGGAGTAGATTTCTGGTACCTCGCCCTAGTGGCCATTTTACATGCATTGGCAATTTGATTGTGGGAGACACCGTTACAGCTGAACCCAATCCTGTCTTCACCCAACTGGAGAGTCAGCTGTGACTCAGTTGGTAGCACTCTCACCTCTGAGTCAGCAGGTTGTGGGTTCAAGTCCCACTCCAGGGACTTGAGCACAAAATCCAGATTGACACTCCAGTGCAGTACTGAGGGAGTGCTGCACTGTCAGAGGTGCCGTCTTTCAGATGAGACGTTAAACTGAGACCCCGTCTGCCCTCCCAGGTGGGTGTAAAAGATCCCATGGCGCTATTCAAAGAGCAGCAGTGGAATTCTCCCCGGTGTCCTGGCCAATATTTATCCCTCAACCAACATCACTAAAGACAGATTATCTGGTCACGATCACACTGCTGTTTGTGGAAGCTAGCTGCCGCATTTCCTACATTGTAACAGCAACTACACTTCAAAAGCACTTCATTGGTTATAAAGCGCTTTGGGACGCCCCGAGGTTGTGAGGGGCGCTATATAAATGCAAGTTCTTTCATTCTTTCTTTCTAACATTCATACGCATGCGCTCGTCAGCGAAGGTAACTGAATAGTAATCAGGAGCAGGAGCCATGGCTAAGTTTCCTCCACCGCACCCCCCACTCCGTCCAGGGACGTTGAGGCCAACTGCAGCATTCCTACTGCTGCCTCGTCCGAGATCAATTAACTCAGCACAGACTGGGAATTGAATCCGTTCCTTTCCTAGTCTGTAGGGCTCAGTGCTACACCAGGCAGTGCCTTTAACCACAGGCACTGGAGCAGCTGATGAATAAAATTTCACTCATTTTTTAGATTGCATCACAAACTACAAAAAGAAAGTCAACACTATATACAGGCTAAGGGTGCATTCACATTATAACTGTAGCCTCAATGCAAAGTGGTTTCGCTTCAAGCTGATGCTGTACTTACAATATAAATGCAACCTGAATCTAGAGTCAGGACCTGCCAGACACCTGAAAGAGGTGAACCGACACTGAACCTGTAGTGTGCATCCACCATAATATCCAACCCAACGTATTTAACATTGGCGTCATTCTGCAAGGGCTACTAAGGATGTGCAATAAATGCTGGCCTTGCCAGTGATGCCCCTTCCATTCAATCCGATATACAAGAAGAAAATATTAGGTGCTTTGGACAGGCTAAGGACCCCCAATGTAGCTATGTACCCCAGTGTACCCCATCATGGACGTCATAAACCTGGATCTATAGTGGAACCTGTTTATTTGTGTGTAAGCGGACATACTGATAAGAGTATCCACTGAATCAAAAAATTGACTTTGGAGAATTGCATGTGGCAGAGGAATCATGCTGCGTACCTGAGTCTAGAATATGGTTGTTGCGCAGGTCCATCAGTTGGATAGTGCAGTTGAATTTCAGGAGGTTCCCTAGCTGTGCCGAGTCTTGTAGTCCATTCAATTTGTTATCCGCTAGAAACAGCTCTCGAAGCGTCATGTTCATCTTCAGCGCGGTTGCTGCCAGGAGGAATAACAGGTGTGCAATAAGACACGAGATACTCGTACAACAATGGTACACTTCCCTATGACACGTGCAAGGTTTCACTAATCTGCCTCTTGAATGCCATGAACTGAAATACTCGGCTTTAGTTTTCCAGGCATCAGGAATTTAAACTTTTGAGGAAGTTGGGTTTGTTCTCTGTAACCTAATTGATGTTTTCAAGATTATGAATGGAACTGATATGTTGATCTGGGCAAATTGTTCATTATGGACCAGAAGTGACAGTTAAAAATTGACAGTACAGTGAAATCAAGGGAAAAAAAATAATTGAGGGCTCCCATTCCAGTGACTCCCTATTGGAAAGTGCATATGTGTGGAGGTCAAATGAGGTCAGCATTGGACTCAGCTGTGATGCCCCCCCCCCCCCCCCCCCGCCAGCCGATGCAATAAGTCTATCGACACTCATGCATGCGGTGGGAAAGATAATCACCTGACATCCACACACTCACACTTACTTTCCAGCAATGTCACTGGATAGGCATCAGACCAGACAGGTATCTGAGAGCGGGCAATTTTATTCCAATAAAAGAAAGTGGCTTCGGCAGAAGTGGATGGGGTGGGAACTAATTTCTTAGAGATCAAACTGGCAACAAAACGAAGGCAACCCCAAGTTGTGAGTTTACCCAGTGAATAGCTAAGCCGTACAGACCAGGAAGTCTCCAGGTTTGAAGCCCGGGCTATGCTGAGTTGACTATGTTAGCCGGAGCAATGTTACAGGCATTGAAATTGGCCTCCGTGACCATGGCGAGGTAGAAGAACAGAAAATAATAGCTAGGACTCCTGCTTCCGATCGCTATCCAGTGACTTCTGCTCCTTGTGTGTCAACGTAAGGCAAGAACAAGATCAGGCTCGGCTATGCCACACCCTCCCCTCCCCTCCACCCCCAACCAGGCTCAAACAGACTGTTGGCACTCATGCACTTACGGTTTAGGCTCACATGAAGAATGGCCACTTGGTTGAGGTACCAGAGGATGACTGGGGCCTATGGGACTGAACCCCAGCAATAGCCTGGATCTTCAGATGAGGGGAGGAAATCATCAAGAGACCAAAAAATATAACGGAGGTAAACTGATTTTGTTGCAAAGAAGCTGTGAATTGATGTACGGCCATTTGTTAAAGTAATAACCACCAATCAAAAGAATAAATGAATTATGGTCAAAGACAGGATGGAAAGGAATTATGTACCCATCAACCTCGTCATTGCTGCACAGCAATGTGAAAATGGCAGTATAAGTGCATCGTAAACTCGACACTCAGTGGCCATATAAATAGTCGTGTTAGGAGTGAATCCCAGCTAAAGGAGCATTAAATGACTTTCTTCTCTCTCTAATCGAGGGACACTACAATCAGTTGCGGCTCCAATACTGCTGCCCAGCTGAGGTCAGTTAGCTCAGCAGAAATCAAGCATCCAGGTCTTTATGGCCTCAGTACCACAATGGCCACCATATTTGCTCAGTAAACCACAGGGGAGCTCATAACTGTATCTCAACTGATGTTCAGTCAGTCTCAATAGTTTCAGAATCATTTACAAAGCTTCAATTTTATGTTGCTCTCTCTGTGCTCCAATGTAACTGATGGGTACTTGTAATGTCAGCTTAGCTCAGTTGGTAGCACTCATCTCTGAGTCAAAGTTAGGAATTCACATCCCAGTCCAGGACTTGAGCACATAATCTAGGCTGACACTCCAGTGCACTACTGAGGGAGTGCTGCATTGTTGGAAGTACCGTCCTTCGGATGAGATGTTAAATCAAATGTTTCTTCCAGTGGACATTAAAGATCCCATGGCACTATTTAAAGAAGAACAGGGAGTTCTTTTGTCCTGACCAACATTCTTCCCCCAATCATTTAATAAAAACTGGTCATTCATCTCATTACTGTTGGAGGGATCTTCCTGTGCACAAAACGGTTACTGCATTTGCTTACATAACAACAGTCACTGAATTTTTAAGTAATTCTTTGCATATGAAGCACTTCGAGATGTTTGATTGGGCGTTTCATAAGCACAAGTCTTTCCTTCTTTAAAACCCTGGAGAACCAGACCCATCCCACCTGTGCAAACTATTACTGAATCTTACTTCTTACCCAAGAGCATGAGTGGTCGGCCAGATAAGCTGGCATTTTCCAGATGGAGTACCATCAGGCTGCTGCTGATCCGCAAAGCACGAGCTACAAAGGGTGCAGAGTGATCAAGCAGAGGTGTGTTCCTTGCGTCCAGGTACTGCAGGCAGCTGGTCTGCAACACAGGAGAACAACATTCACCAGGAGGAGATTAACAAGGACTGTTTTGTGAGGCAAAGAATGCCTGAACATACTCATGCAATGCAATAAGGGCTTTTATAGAGGTTTATTGCAATTGGTCGATCGTATTCAAGCGCAAGCAAACAAAACTTACCTGCACATAACATTCAAGAGGGACCAAACCACTTTCCATTCAATCCCAGTGTACACCATCCAACGCCCTGGGCTGTATGGCTCAGTACTACACTGGGTGATAAACTTATTAACCAAGCCATTGGGGAAGCACTCAACCCTTTAATTTTGAACCCATTTAAAGCTAAGCCCCCAGCAACAGTTCTCCCATTCCAGTCACCGGTAGACAGCAGGCCAGCTTAGAGTCCAGTGACTTTTTGTGCAAGCTGCATTCAGCATTCTCTTTTGTTTTTGTTTAGGTTGAACCGCAGAGTGGATGACTGAAGTAGGGATTGGGAACTCCCTTTATGGCTCAGCAAGTCTATCCACCGGCTAGATCAGCCATACAGATCAATAGGTCCCAGTTCCAATTGCCACGTCATTGCTGAGTTAGCTGACATCAGCTGGGCCAGCTGTAGCTGTGCTTTGATTGGTCTCAGCATCCCAGGTTTTGGGGGGGGGGGGGGGGGGGGGGGGGGAGTAGCAGCTTGGGACAGGGTTGGGCTTGACTGTGATACCCCCCATGATCAAATAAAGGTCTAACACTCACTGTCCTAAACAACGGCAAGTTAGGCACTGGTCACTGACTCTGGCCAATTGTGCCCTACCCTGCCAGGGACCCGAGAATTCAACTGCAACATACTTATTGGTGTCCCAGCTGAAATCAGAAAGACCTGGATCACATCTGGGGCATTCTGATTTAGTGCTACATCAAGTGATGCCATTACCCTTGAGGTCCCTTGGTGGTGGTGCGTTGGGAGAGGGGAAAGAGAAGAGTGGGGGGGCTATGAGGGTGAAAGGAAGGAATTTAACAACAATAAAAAGCAAAGTTGCAAACAGTTCACAGGCCAAATGATGCAGTAAGGATTCCCGCATACCTTCCTCATCATGTGAGCTGCAGCCTGCCATCCTCGAGTCCCGATGTGTTTATTGAATGAGATGTTGAGCTGAGTGGCCGACTCGTAATATTCGATCATATCAAACAATGCTGAGGCACCCTAAAGAAACAAACAGTTAGTAAACATTGTTTGGAAATTCTGTACAACTTTCACAAAATAAAACCTTCTGTAGTGTGGCATGATTGTCTATCACTTTTCACCATTGGGGCCATGTTTTTGAATTCCCCGCACACCCCCAGCCATGTGTCAGCATGAGAATAGACATGAGAACACACTCACTATCTAGATTATAAATAACATGGTTCTGATGGAGGGTCACACCAGAAACATTAACTTTTCTCTCTCAGATACTGACTTGAACTGCTGGTTTTTATACACAGATCTCCTGTGGTCTTGCACACTGGTAGTCTTGGATCTCGAATGCCATAGTGACGTTTTGCTGCTAATTTGACGATGAGATTTTTTTGGGCTATTCAGTGCATGGCCCAACACCGCCAAGAACCAATTCTGTCCTAACCTTATGCCCCCTATGTATACATCCAGCTGGAGTCTCTGGGTAGTGACCTGATGTAGGGATCCTGGCTGATTTCTTTCTCCCCAGCCCAGATACTCAGATTGACTGGAGCAGTGCAACTGCGCACACCCTGACTGATATCCGAAGGGGGAAAGAGGGAGGGGGGGGGGGGAAACGTGTTTAAAACTATTCAATGTCAAAAGAACAGTAGGAGAAGCAGGATATGTATGGTGCACAGTACAAGGGAGCTGCAGTATTTGTAAGCAGGAAGAGAGGGGTTTTATCGATGTGCCGGCTGACTCGGCAGGAATCCATCCAAAATGGCACTGGCACACAAACGACAATACCAAGATACATGTTGTTTAAATTGGCATCGATTCAAATGTGTAAATCAGTTGAAACCTGACTTCAAATATGCATGTATAATATATCTGGAAAGACAGCAGGAAAGCACAAAATAGAGTTAAAATGTCAAATATATATATCTAAAAAAAATTAAGCAGCTCACATCTTCATCCAGGTTGGTTGCCTCCAAATCTACCAGTTTGAACTGAACACGTTTGAAAACCTCTTCCAAGGCCTCAGAAGCTTTGTAGTCCAGTTTTTCGCCTGAAAGAAAAAAGAAACTGCTTTTGAATAAACTCAAGCTTTGCTTTAACTGATAAGATTCCCTATGCTCTTTCAGGTACTATATCTAGTTAGGCACACCTGTAACAGCTTTACTTACCCAAGTTTCAAGAAAATGTGCACGCAACCTTTTCTTTGTTGCTTTTTCTCATCCAAAAATTTTCTTCCTTGCTTTCCGGATTCCTGCTGGGATATGGTCTCATGGGCCTTAATTGCCCTCTGCTACCTCCCCATAGAGCAATTCTTCATGCCTGAACCTAGACAGTGAAGGTCAACAAACTATTTGGATGGGAGGCACTGCACCCAAGTCCGATCCTGTCACGTGTGCACTTCCCTGAGGGTATCACTGGATAGCGATTGGGAGACGAAATCCTGGCTGATTTTTCTCTTCCCCAATCCAGGGGCACTGTGGACAAAATTAGCTTCTCAACTGCTGCCCATCGGAGATCTGCCAATTCCAGCCATCACTCCTTTTACATGGACCTTGCCATTAACAGGGTACATGATACAGTCAGGCTACCAGTGTGCTAGACTGATCAACCCCGTCAGGACAAAAATTACAACGCAGTCCTGCGCAGTGTGCCACCTTCAGGTAGACTGTCTACCGTCCACTACAGTGCCCTTTGCCTAAGTCTTTCATTGCAAGCCCTCATCATGTTTTCTCAGAATCCCATACAGATTTATGGTAAAGGTTTTTAACAAAAAGGCACTTGAAGGCAATTTAAGAAGTAATGCCAACAACTTACCCCAGTGTCTCAGCAGGCAAAAGCACCACCCAGTATGGTACTATCCTAAGATGGTTGGCTGTCTGTGCTGAGTTTACTGATTTCAGCTGGGACTGCAGTTCAGCACCCCCCGGTAAGCCCTGCTGGAAAGCGCTGCATGAATGTCAGGTGAGTACAGGATTGGATTCAGCCCTGATGTTTCCCATAGTTGAATAGCCTGATACTTACCACTTAGGCTAACCCATAAAGAAACACTACTGATACTTACCACCTAAGCTAACCCATAAAGAAACAAACATACGAAATTGATGGGCAGGAAAAGACCAGATGGTCCATCAAGTCTGCCCCTCACCTCATGAGTAGACACTTCCTCCCTCGCCCCTCCCCGCCAACACCCACAGCCATGTAATCTCCTGGGAGAGGCAAAAACCAGAGACAAAACCCAGCCCAATATGGGGAAAAAATACTCTGGAAAACTCCTCTCTGACTCCCTCAGGCGATCGAAACCAGTTCAGGAGATCACATAGACCAAGTATTATCTATAAAGACACTTACCTTCTATTTGATGCGATCTCTGCCCCAGTCAAAAATTGGTCCAGCCCCTTCTTGAAGGCTACAGAGTGTCAGCACCCACCACACCAGCTGGCAACATATTCCAGAGGCTCACTACTCTCTGGGAAAAGAGGAACTACCCAACATCCAGTCTATTCCTACTCTTGTATAGTTTGAACTCATGTCCCCTAGTCCTCCCCAAAAAGAATGACCACTTGGGTGAAGTATTGAGGGTTGCCGGTGCCAATAGGAGGATATATCAATGCCACACTGAAAAAAATTTATACTACTAAACACAAACAGGCAAGCTGCTGTGAGCATCCTGTAAGCTGCCAGTTTCAAAAAAAAATGTTCCTATAGATCCCATCTCAGAATTGTACTGTAGTTATCTCAAGTTCCTGCATTTTTTGGCATGGAGACATCCTCTCCACTCTCATACCAGAGTTCACAATAAACATTTTACTATCAGCCTTACCTTTTAGATCCAGGCAATCCAACCTCTGTGACAGTTCCTTAAACTCCTACAAAACAGGAAATATGACCAATAATTACCTGCAAAAGCAAATGTTTTCATCAACAGTCAACATGACTGCTTATAACAATGTAATTTTCGCTGTGTTTTAACATCTGAAAGCACTATATAATGGAGGCCAAGAACAGTGTCAATATTTGACAGGCAAATTCCTAACCCCTGCTTGGTACCTCCCCTTGTTGATCCAGCCAAGACTGGAATCTCCCCTTATAGAAATTGGAGGTATAAGCCAGTCTCACAATGACATTAACATAGCTTTCTGAAGCATTCAATAATCTTGGATCCCCCAGCCCAAAGACTGGCCAGGCGAGCTGTTGAGATACCTATGCTAATACTATTTGAGCTTATCGTTAACAGATACAAGACAGCATCTGGAGCTGAAGGTCCCTTGACTTTGATTAGGTTATTCACCAATCAAAAGGTATTTGACATGGCTGGCTCACTGAAAAGAAAGCAGTCACTTGTGATTTGCTGCTATTTTATGAATATATTTGAGCCAACAGTGATTTCCCCTTGACTCCGACACTGCCAAGGTTCTGGGCCAACTGGTGGATTCCCCCCTGATATCCAGGTGTCAGCCGTGGCTCATTGGTAGCATTCTCACCTCTGACTCAGAAGGCTTATGGGTTCAAGTCCCACTCCAGAGACTTGAGCACAAAATATAAGCTGACAATCCCAGTGCAGTACTGAGGGAGCGCTGCACTGTCGAAGGTGCCGCCTTTCGGATGAGACGTTAAATCGAGGCCCACTCCGCTCTCCAGTTGGATGTAAAAGATCCCAAGGCACTATTCTGAGGAAGAACAGGGGAGTTCTCTGCAGAGTCCTGGCCTATATTTATCCCTTAACCAACATCACTAAAACAGATTATCTGGTCATTATCACACTGCTGTTTGTGGGGTCTTGCTGAGCGCAAATTGGCTGCCATGTTTCCTACATTGCACCAGTGACTACACTTCAAAAAGCATTTCATTGTTGTAAAGCGCTTTGGGACATCCTTAGGTTGTGAAAGGTGCTATATAAATGCAAGTTCTTTCTTTTCTTTTTTTATCTATTCAAGTTGAAGTTTACAATCATACTAACTAGAAAGTTCCAGTTTCTATCCCAAGCTTGTGCTAAATTAGCTGATATTGACCGGGGCAGCACTGGGGGTGCTACAATTGGCCCTCAGTGCCCTTAAACTATAAAGGGGTGGGGGGGGCGGGAGAAATCAGCCAGAGCTTGTGGACAAGGGCGAGGACAAGGTCACACTCAGTTGTGATGCCCCCTCAATGCCGTGGCTTGTGAATTGGGCTTACACGTTAAAAATGGCTACTTGGGTGAGGTATCGGTGACGGTCACCACTTGTAGATCAGTTGCCAACAAGAGTTAACATTGTGCAGGATGGGGCATGGGAGAGAATTAAAGAGCATAAAAACCACCATCTAACAAAGGAGTATTTAATAGTTATGGCATGGAAACTCAGGGTTTAGCTGTAGTGAAAGCAGTTGTGTCAGAGGACAGGAATTTGACAGACTCTTGATCAGCAGGATGCTAGTGAGAGGGGGAGAATGTCACACCATACTGTCAAAGTGACTACAGCAAGACTTGCCCCTTTACAGAGCAGTTCCCAAATTCTACAGGAAACCGACAATGGGAATAGACACAGATTCTGCTGGATAAGGGGAAGGAGAGAACCTTGAAAAGCCATGAAATTATACCTTTTACTCAGTAACAGACATCAGTAATAAGTTTGATGTGTTGTGGCTCACAGAGTTAGTAATCATTTAAAATTGTTAAAAGACTTTAGAAACATATTAATTTCTTCTGCCTGCCCACCCTAATTTCCTGCTTTTTTTTTTAGGTGCTATCAGCCCCCGACACCATTCTTGATATGTAAGCAGTCTATTCAACTGCAGAAGGCATCACAGTCTATCCTGATTCTATCCTCAACGTACACATAAGCTCTCTTTCCATCAAGAAACACTGCGCAGGGATCAGGAGCAGGAATCCTGGCTCATATTCTCCCCCTCCCTAGTCCAGAAGTCTGAAGCTAGTTGTATCGCCCTCATGTTTGTACTGGCTTAGATCAGCAACTCAATCCAGGCCAGGAATTGATGATCTGGTATATTGCTGGTCTGTATGACTCAATACCACATTGCGTGATGTACTTACCAACTGAACCAATGGAGAACCATAGAAGCTTACAGTACAGAAGGAGGCATTTAGCCCATCATGTCTGTGCTGGCTTTTTGCTAGACCAATCCAAATCTGATCCCACTGTGCTGCTCTCTCCTCATAGGCCTGAACCTTCCCCTGTTGCAAATATTTATCCAATTTTTCTTTAAAAGATACCATAGCTTGTCTTCCTGTAGAAATGCATTCCATGCTCCGTAGACATTTCTCCTAATCTCTCTCTTCGCGAGGGGCGGTCACAGTGCCATGCTTGGCTTTGATGCCCCCCATGGTCAGCTAGCCTGCCAACACTCAGTATCTAGGCTTAGTGTGTGAAGAATGAACACTTGAGCAAGGGTGGCTGGCATCTGTGGAACCACAACCCAGCAAAAGTCAGCACCTTCAAGAGACAATGGGGGAAAAAAAAATTGAAAAGAACACTCACTAAACCAAAATCAATTTGAACAAGATGGACACAGCCCTGGAACTTGCATTTTAGGAACAGAAGTAGGCCATTTAGCCCCTCGAGCCTGTTCCACCATTAATGAGATCATGGCTGATCTGAGACCTAACTCCATATACCCGCCTTAGCCCCATATCCCTTAATACCTTTGGTTAACAAAAATCTATCAATCTCAGATTTAAAATTAACAATTGAGCTAGCATCAACTGCCGTTTGCGGAGAGAGTTCCAAACTTTTACCGCCCTTTGTATGGAGAAGTGTTTTAGGCCTTTTGGCTGGGAGTAGAGCACTAAGCCACTTAAAAATATAGATCTGCCAAGCACAGTACTTCACTGGAGCTGGGACAAACCCATATTTACAGTTGTTATGTCAATAGAGCACTCCAAAAGCTTGTGACCACTTGTAAACAGCACTCCAGGCGGTCACTGATAACATGTGAGCTGTAATCAACTGTATGCTCTGTTAAACACTGATAAAGCGGAGAATTGCACAGATATATATTGTCTGAACAAGTTTGGAGAAAAGAATAGGACTGACTGTACCTGGCCTGTTCCTGTACCCATAAGCTAAAGGTACTGTTGTTGTTATGCAGTCATTTTGGGTGGGTACTGAAAGGTTGGCACAGTATTATCCAAATCATGCCAACCACATCATAAGTGGCTCAATAGCCATACCCAAAAGCAAACGCGGATTCTCGCAACAAGGCCTTCGGATTTCCCTGCTTACTGATGGGAAATACAGATGTGGAGGAGGGGGGGGGGGGGGTCTCTGTACTAGATTAGAAACGCAGTCAACTGGCATTCCAACACGCTGTGCTACAGGAGGGTGGGGCATGGGTTTCACACAAATCCTCTGTTCTGCTTCACAGGGCGGAGCAGCAACCTGCCACCCTATTATGTAACCGCCCACAATAAACTTTGATTGAATCCACATCAGAGCTTGTACCAGGGAATAGTTTTTGCTCTGGGCCAGTTCAGACCTAACCATTGTATCAATGAGCACAGAAAGCAAACTTGCCAGCCTCTCGTTTTCTCCCTAACCCCTCCTTCCCCAGGGTTTATAATTCCACTGGCATTCGCGAGCCTTCAGTACCTCTTCCAAGTGGCGGTTCTTCAGTGGAGAACCAACATAGTGAAGGTTAGTGGGATGTTCAGTCATAGAGGACATTACAGCTCAATTTGATCCTGTCCTCACTCAATGTCAACAAACATTCACTTTCCATCAATGGTCACTGGATATTGATCAACAGCAGAAACCATGGCTGATTTTTGCCTTGCTTAGTCCAGGGGTGCTGAGACCAATTGCGGTCCCCATAATATCATTTCCCATTGAGATCAGCTAACTCAGTCCAAACCGGGGATCAAATCTGGGACCTTCTGATCCATACAACAGCTTGCAGTGAACTTGTTCGCTGAGCCATCATGGGATCAACCTATAGAAATGAAGTACACCTGATCAGACTAGGTCAGTAAGTTATGCAGCAAGTGCAAATCAGTAAAACTGACCTAAGGAAAAAAGATGCCAGAGGAATTGGGACAAACCATCCTCAGATGAAATACAATAAGGCCCATTCCCTACAGCAGAATGTGCATTATCCTGTTTTTAGGTACTTTCATTTACCCACAATGATCTTCCCAGTTTTACTTCCACCAGATTTGATCTGACCCTGCTCACAGCGCAAAAGGAGGCCATTCGGCCCATTGTGTCTGTGCCGGCTCTTTGAAAGAGCTATCCTCTGCTCTTTCCCCATAGCCCTGAAAATTTTCTCCTGTTCAAATATTAGTCCACGCAAAAACTACGTAGGAGAGTCCCCCCTGAACTGTACAGATGACTATGCTCTGAATGTTCAGTCTTACTTGGATCTGTTTGAGCAGCTTGTTAATCGGCTTGCAGTTCAGCTTCTGACAGGCCATCTTGTAGGCAGCAGTAATCTCCTCTACCGTCACATTCTGAGCTGAAAGATAGCAAACATTTCTGTATCACACATCAACTGGCTCAACAAATGGAGCAAATTATTCTCTCGAGTTTGTGCACAAAGGGCGGAGTGAGAATTGTTTAAATGCACAATGCCATTACCCAAGTACCAGATACACAGCCACACACCAGTGCCTGACAATATTTATTTTTAATTTATTTTTGTTTTTACACTAATATTCTCTGCCTACAGTTCTCCCCTTCACCCCATCTCATAAAGAGATTGATTTCTCGTTGGGTAGTTCATAGGAGCCCAGCACCCAACAACTTGCATTTATATAGCGCCTCTAACGTAGTAATGCGTCCCAAGGCGCTTCACAGGAGTGGCCAAACACAGCACCCTTACAGGAACATTCTGTGGGAAGGATGGTCTCAGCGTAAAACAACACGATAATCTACTCTGGTGGTAGCTGATGTGCTGTGACACAGAGCACAATGTCTGTAAGAACTGAACCTTTTCGCATGGTCAGGTTCTGAATGGATACACCAATGAACAAAAAAAAGACTCGAGTTCGTATAGCATCTCATCTCATCCAACCACAGCATCTCAAATGCAATGAATTACTCTGAACTGCAGTGACTGTTTAAGTGGGTAAACAGAGAAGCTAATTCACGACTGCAACATCCCACAAATGGCAATGAGATGAATGCGCAATTATTCTGTTTTTAAATTGTGTTGGTTAAGGGCAGAATACAGAAGAACTCCTGGTCTTCTTTGAATAATGCAATTTGACCGTCACCATCTTCCTGAACCACTGGAACAGGTAAACGGGGCCTCAGTTCAAAGTTTCATCAAAACAGTGTTTCTCATAAGGCATGCATTCCTTTACTACTGTACTGAAGTGTCATCCTAGATTATGTGCTCACATCCTGGAGTGTGCCTTGTACCCAGGTCAAGAAGACTTCAGTCTGGTGACTGAGTTGAAATTTAATGAAAAGATTTAACTACTTTCTTAGGGTTATCTCAAAAACATTAACCTGCTTTTTTCTCTTTCAGATGCTGACTCCTCTGGAATTCACACAATACATAAGAATAAGTTTCAAGGACGAAACACAACCTCAGGGGTTAGTGGCCTCAGAAATAGTCCAGGGTTACTACTCCTAACTGCTATCCAGTTACCCCTGCTGAAACATGTACATTGTATGAGGACGTGAATAAGCTCAACAAGGATGTCGCCATGATTAAATAGCTTGGTAACATTCAACGTCTAGGCCGACAAACGAAGGCTGGTTCTTCTGGGCGACTTACTGCATGACTATCAGCTTCGATTGAACCATACCCTAACGAGTCACCCAAGTAGAGGGATGCAGGAGCAGATTCCCCAATATCAATCCTAACATGCAGAGAGGCACTGGATAGAGACCAGGCAATACCTCCCAGAGGGATGGAAAAATCAGAAGAAGCATCTTCTTTGGCCCACCATCACATAACAGATGGCTAAGAGATTTTATTATTGTCTGAACAGGCTATATGTGTTAAAAATATTGTATTAATTGTAGAACCCTTCCCTTATAGCAGAATATTTTCCTGTGGAACCTTGTGATACTGTCTAATTTATATACTCATTTGGCCACATCACTGAGTTCTGTATTCCCCCCCATAATGTTCTGGAAAGACTGCAGCTACAGTGAGTACAGTCCATCTGTCCCAGTTTCTGAACGAGTGTAATGTGCAGTTGATGGATTGAGATTTTCCATGTGAGCATTGTGTCTGCCTTGTGTTATATGATCTCACCGGGCTAGGCTGCATGGTTCACAGCACCTTCACCACAAGACAGAGCTCACAGGAAACAGTCTGACTGCGGTGTAAAAGACGTGTCCAGGTTCGGACGAGGGTTCACATCCATAACTGTCTGCACATCAAGTGTCTGGTCTGTCAGTGTGACACTGGCAGAACAAATTTTCTCTCTCCTAAACTTCAAATGCAGCATCCTACACAGTCTTGCATCTTCCTGAAACCTTAGTGTGTGGAAATCGAAACTCATCACACCATCTCCTACTTTATCTTCTTTCCCAGAACCTCAAACTGTGGAACCCCGTATCGCCCTCTGTCTTCCCTTCCTCTTACAATCTACAAAGTCCAAGTGTGGTGTCTGCTGATCACTACTTCCTGATTTACCGTATCTCATATTACCTCTAATGCTGTTAAAAAGACATACGGAATCCTTGGGCTTTATAAATAGAAGCATAGTGTGCAAAAGCAAGGAGCAAATTTGTAGGGAAATTACAGAGATGTGCAAGAACCATAGAGTAGTGATAATGGGGGACTTCAACTATCCTAATATAGACTGGGATATAAATAGTGTAAGGGGCAAAGAGGGGGAGGAATTTTTGAAGTGTGTTCAGGAGAACTTTCTTGACCAGTACGTTTCCGGCCCAACGAGGAAGGAGGCATTGCTGGATCTGGTTCTGGGAAATGAGGTGGGCCAAGTGTCAGTGGGGGAACATTTAGGGAACAGCGATCATAGTGTCATAAGGATTAGAATAGCTATGGAAAAGGACAAGGACCACTCTAAAGTAAAAATACTCAATTGGAGGAGGGCCAATTTCAATGGGATGAGAACGGACCTGGCCCGGGTGAAATGTAATCCAAGACTGGCAGGTTAAACCGTAAATGAACAATGAGCGACCTGTAAAGAGGAGATGGTTCGGGTACAGTCTAGATACATTCCCACGAGGGAGAAAGGTAGGGCAGCTAAAATCAGAGCTCCATGGATGATAGAAGAGTAAGATGAAGCAGAAAAAAGGGGCGTATGACAGATGTCAGGTTGATAATACAAGTGAGAACCAGGCAGAATATAGAAAGTTCAGAGGGGAGGCGAAAAATGAAATAAGAGGGGCAAAGAGAGAGTATGAGAATAGACTGGCAGCGAACATAAAAGGGAATCCAAAAGTCTTCTATAGGCATGTAAACAGTAAACGGGTAGTAAGAAGAGGGGTGGAACCAATTAGGGACCAAAAAGGAGATCTACGCATGGAGGTAGAGGGCATGGCTGAGGTACTAAATGAGTACTTTGCATCTGTCTTTACCAAGGAAGAAGATGCTGCCAAAACCACAGTAAGTGAAAAGGTAGTTGAGATACTGGATGGGCTAAAAATTGATAAAGAGGTACTAGAAAGGCTAGCTGTACTTAAAGTAGATAAGTCACCCAGTCCGGATGGGATGCATCCTAGGTTGCTGAGGGAAGCAAGGGTGGAAATTGCAGAGGTACTGGCCATAATCTTCCAATCATCCTTAGATATGGGGGTGGTGCCAGAGGACTGGAGAACTGCAAATGTTACACCCTTGTTCAAAAAAGGGTGTAAGGATAAACCCAGCAACTACAGGCCAGTCAGTTTAACCTCGGTAGTGGGGAAACTTTTAGAAACGATAATCCAGGACAGAATTAACAGTCACTTGGACAAGTGTGGATTAATAAAGGAAAGCCAGTACGGATTTGTTAAAGGCAAATCATGTTTAACCAACTTGATGAGGTAACAGAGAGGGTCAATGAGATTGATGGGGTGTATACGGATTTCCAAAAGGTGTTTGATAAAGTGCCGCATAACAGGCTTGTCATCAAAGTTGAAGCCCATAGAATAAAAGGGGCAGTGGCAGCATGGATGCAAAATTGGCTAAGTGACACGAAACAGAGAGTAGTGGTGAACAATTGTTTTTCGGACTGGAGGAAGGTACACAGTGGTGTTCCCCAGGGGTCGGTATTAGGACCATTGCTTTTTTTGATATATATTAATGACTTAGACTTGGGTGTACAAGGCACAATTTCAAAATTTGCAGATGACACAAAATTTGGAAGGGTAGTGAATAGCGAGGAGGATAGTGATAGACTTCAAGAAGACATAGACAGGCTGATGGAATGGGCGGACACGTGGCAGATCAAATTCAACGCTGAAAATTGTGAAGTAATACATTTCAGTAGGAAGAATGAGGAGAGGCAATATAAACTAAAGAGTACAATTCTAAAAGGGGTGCAGGAACAGAGAGATCTGGGGGTATATATGCACAAATCGTTGAAGGTGGCAGGGCAGATTGAGAAAGCGGTTAAGAAAGCATATGGGATCCTGAACTTTATAAATAGAGGCATTGTGTACAAAAGCAAGGAGGTTATAATGAACCTTTATAAAACACTGGTTCGGCCACAACTGGAGTATTTTGTCCAGTTCTAGACACTGCACTTTAGTAAAGATATGAAGGCCTTAGAGAGGGTGCAGAAGAGATTTACTAGAATGATTCCAGGGATGAGGGACTTCAGTTATGTGCATAGACTGGAGAAGCTGGGGTTGATCTCCTTAGAGCAGAAAAGGTTGAGAGGAGATTTGATAGAGATGTTCAAAAACATGAAGGGTCTGGACAGAGTAGATAGAGAGAAAGTGTTCCCATTGGTGGAGGGGTCAAGAACCAGAGGATATAGATTTAAGATGATTGGCAAAAGAACCAAAGGCGACATGAGACAAAAAAACTTTTTTTACGCAGTGAGTGATTGTGATCCAGAATGCACTGCCTGAGGGGGTGGTGGAGGCAGATTCAATTGTGGCTTTCAAAAGGGAACTAGATAAGTACTTGAAGGGAAAAACTTGCAGGGCTATGGGTTTAGGGCTGGGGAGTGGGACTAGCCGAATTGCTCTTGCAGAGAGCTGGCACGGACTCGATGGGCCGAATGGCCTCCTTCCATGCTGTAACCATTCTATGATTCTATTCTAAGTTATGCTAAACCTTTATAAAACACTGCTTAGGCCCCAGATGGAGTACTGTGGCCAATTCTGGACACCACACTTTATGAAGGATGTCAAGGCCTTACAGAGGGTGCAGAAGAGATTTACTAGAATGAATACTTCAGTTATGTGGATAGGCTGAAGAAACTAGGGTTATTCTCCTTAGAGCACGGAAGGTTAAGGGGAGATTTGATAGAGGTGTTCAAAATCATGAAGGGTTTTGATAGAGTAACTAAGGAGAAACTGTTTCCAGTTGCAGAAGGATCGGTAACCAGAGGACACAGGTTTAAGGTAATTGGCAAAAGAGCCAGAGGTCATATGAGGAAAAAAATTTTTACGCAGCGAGTTGTTCTGATCTGGAATGCACGGCCTGAAAGGGCGGTGGAAGCAGATTCAATAGCAACTTTCAAAAGGGAATTGGATAAATACTTGAAGGGGAGAAAACTTGCAGGACTACGGGGAAAGAGCAAGGGAGTGGGGCTAATTGGATAACTCTTTCAAAGAGCACAATGGGTTGAATGGCCTCTTTCTGTGTTGCATCATTCTAAGAATTCTATGATCTCCTACTCATTTCAACCTTGGAGTTGTGCTGCACTCTGGACTTCCAGGTAAGGCAAAACTAAATTAAACAATGGGTCAAGTTTTGACAACCCCCGCTGTCCAACCAGTTGCAAAGTGGCATCGGCAGAGTTTGGAAAGAAGACATTGCTCCATCGGCTGCAAACATATGGTGCTGAAAGGAAGTGGTGTGGGGACATGAAATTAAAGAGAAAGCAAGTACTTAAAAAAAAAAACAGGAAGAGGACAGAGAAGATGGAAAATACATTTTTTAAAAAAGAAAATCAATTGCTTAAAAAAATACAGGCTCAGAATGAGTAAAATGCGATGCCCAGTGTGATAGTGAGCCATACCATACCATGCATGAAGGTTTAAAGGCCAATCCCCTATCTGAACCAAGTTAGTCAATCTCAGTTGGGCACAAGTGGGGGATCTCAGTGTCCCTAATCTAGGAAATCAGCTCGGGTTTCTTGACCTGATTGCTGTCCTGTGACCACCGCTAGGAAGCACACGCAAATGACGTCAGGCTTAGCTGTGGTGTCCCCCACAATCAAAATAGCCTGCCAGCATTCATCTCCTAGGCTCACAACGTGAAAAATGTCCACTTGCATGATGTGCTGCAGAGCAGCCATCACCAGTGGAACTGCAACCCTGAGAGAGTGTGCACCTTCAGCACAGAAAGGGGAGAAATTTAAAGTGGAAAAAGAAGTGGGATTACTCCATTTCTTAAGTTTGTTCCTGAACTGGAAACATAAAAAAACAAACTGCCACAGTGTGCACCAGTCTTGAAATTAATTTTTCAGTCTTTCCTGATGCACCCTACAATCTCCCGGCAAAGGCACCAAATTTACAAACCCCCTTTTCTAACTGGAGCAACTCTTTGCTTGCTTACACCTAACTTCTGGCTGCACAACTCTACCTATCCATCAGGCACAACTTTCTCTTGTAACATAAAACTAATTTAATGTTATCTTGGTAATCAGCATTGGGTGGTGCCAACAAGCATTACACCTGTAACTGTCGGTACAATCGAGAATTTGTTTAGCGATGAAGTGGGCAAGCGGGACTAGCAAGAATATTCTTGTATTAGTGTAAAACAGTTGACTATCTACATAGCAAATACAGTGAAATCTGCCTTAAAGAGACAACAGAACATCAGCAAAGCTAGTGTGTTTACCATCAGTGTGCACATTTTTCTATTCAACATTCCACTGTGCTTTCCTCTAAGTCAGCAGGCAACATGGCAATACTCAGCTTATGGAGAGGGGGAGAAGATTACCAGTCAGTAAACAGATTCACGATCTGGTACGGTACTGAGTCATACCGAATCGGAAGATCCCAGATCCGATACCTGGTCTGTGCTGAGTTACCTCATGTAAGATGAAGCAGCAGCAGGGGATCTAGAACTGGCCTGAATCAGTGACCAAAGGCTACAGTGGAAAAAAAAATCAGGCATCCAGGCTTCCCACTCCTGATCGCAACCCAGTGGCCCTGGCCGGAAAGATCGCATTTGTGGAGAACTGGTGAGGACGGAATTGGGGTTGGTTATGGGCCTGTCAACACTGTCTGGACTCAAATGCGGGTGAGGTAACAGAGGGATGATGGCCCCCACGATACCATAACCCAGCAAGAGTGAGGAGCTTCAGGAGTGATGGGGACAAAATTGGGGATGCAGTCCCAGCATACTGGTTCTCCGTCTAGCTAACCGTTACGCTATACCATTGTTGCTATCATAGGTATACTATTGATGCCCAAGTGATGCAAGAAATTGCTGGTAATAACGGTGCAGCAATTCGTCTGATCTTTCCAGAACCTCAGTGAAAGAGAAACTGTAGGCACAATACTCAACATCTTTTCCCTTTTCAGACACCGATCTACTGTGCATTTTCTGCTTTTTTCCACTGATCTGTTTTGTAAAGTTTGTAGATGTCGGGTGAGGGCAGATTTGGGTTCAGGTATGAAGCCCACCCTCCACGCCCCACAGTTTTAATTGTATGGCTACACTCACTGTCTAGCCTCACACATCAGCCAACTAGATGAGGGACCAGAAGGCACATGGAACTGTACCCCGTTAGAAGTTTGTGCCTTCAGGAAAGGAAAATATGCATTATGATCCCCTCAAACCAACTCAAACCACAAAACATGGCATGCAGGCCAGCGACTTGCTCAAAGCACCCCCCCCCCCAACAAACACGAACCTGCACCTCCCACTTGGAAACCAGTGAGTGTAGCCCAATCCTTTTGATTTCCTCTCCTAACAGTGATGTAGGTGGGATTGGGAACTCAGCGGAGGTGGTGGCAATGAATGGAGTCCCAGTCTTACTGCACGTATTGCCGGCTCTCTCTCTCACACACACACACTTATTTGTTTCTCACTGTTGACTTAAGTATATTTTTTGTTTAAGGAGTGAGTGCTGATGACATCATGGTGACTTGACTGGGAGGTGTTACCAAGCCCAACAGAACAAAAAAAAACAAATGTTAACATTAATGATAGTTCTCTAATTCTTTTTTATCAAAAAGAATCACAACCATTATTTAATAACTCAAGAAAATATTAATCAAATTTTTGTTATCCAATTGATGCAGATAACCACTTTTCTCCTGAAGACACCGACTTATTGTAACGTATGGCTCCACGGGCACAAGCTACCCTCTGGTATCTCATCTAAGTGTTCGTTCTTTATCCTTGGGCCTAGATAGGCAGTGTCTGCAGGCTATTTGACCATATAGGGCATCACAGCTAAGCTTGATCCTGTCCTCACCTGACTTGCGGGAACTTAGTGGGCAGGGATTAGGGCCACTATTCAAGTGGAGGATAAACAGCAACACAGCCTGCTTCCGTGTTGTAACTTCTATGACATCCACACACTTTCCAGCAAGAGAGCGATCTGGAGTGGGAACTCGGGCTGATCTTTCCCTTTCTTAGATTAGGGGCATCGAGGGCAATTGTAGCAGCCCTGCTGCCACTCTGTCTTAGATCAGGTGACTCAGCACAGGATGATTAATACAAAATGAGACATGCAAATTTCTGGCAGATACGTTTAATGAAGGCTTTAACTCATTCATCCACGAGGTTTGTGAAGGGAGAATAAAGCCAGAGAAATTAAACAGGAAAATAAAATATTTCTGGGAATTACCATGTCTCCAAGGGTCTTTAGGTTCCACCGCACCGGAGACGATATCCTCATCCGAGGGAAAAGTTACCCGCTTCACGCCGTGCTTTGCCCTTCCGTCTGCCGTGGGCGAGAGCAAAGTGGAATCATTGGCCTGGTCCGGAGTGGAGGGAATCATTGCAAGTGGGTGGGTGTTGTCCTTTCCAAGGGGGGAGAGCAAATCCAAACGTATCCGAGGGGAGGCAGAATGCCCAGAACAACTATCGCACGTTGAATCCGACCTCTGCAACCTGTCAGTGCTGGCTGCCGTAAGTAACGGCCCCTCGCTGTCTGATTCAGTTCCCCTGCACTCCTTATCCAACTGGATATCTGCAGTACTCTCCGATTCCAAAACCGTTTTAAAATTCTTTTTATCCACTTCCTTATTGACACCTCTCTCCTCAATGGTCTCTCCAGATGCATTCTTATCCTCCTGCTGCACCACAGTCAATTCCAAGCTTTGGCAGTTTTCCTCACTGCTCATCTCTTTGCTGTTTGCCTCTCCGCTTGTATTTTGCTCTTCTTTCTGCACTGCTTCAATTTTTACTTCCTGCAGTCTTGCCTCTGTTGACATATACTGTGTGAATTTATCTACCTTTTCTACCTCAGACATTTTCTGTATTCTCCCCTTTTCTTCCAGTGTGTCTGTTTCTCGGCAGTCTTCCTCCATCGTGCATTCCTTGTCTACGCAATTTACCCCGGGGTGCTGGAGCTCCTGGTTTATTTCCTCCTCTTTCCCCCTTTCCGCAGTTTTCTCTGTCGGCACATCCTTATCTCCGACGCTGTTTTTTCCTGCTTCTTGTTGTATTTCTCCTGCTTCTTGTTGTATTTCTCCCTTTGATACTCTCTCTAGTTCCTGTGTGGATATAATGTTTCCTGCCACACAGTTTGCCTCCTCCAACACCAGCTCGTTTCTCCCAATTTCCGTGCCCCTTCCTCTCTCAGCCACCGACACAAATGCTCCCTCTTGCATCTGCTCTTCCTCTGGGTCTTCTTTCGCCTCCTCATTTTCTAACAGACAATCTCCCGTTCCCCCTCTCCCACTTTTCCCGTTTTGCTGGTGAACAATCTCTTCCTCAGCTTCTGATCTGTTATTAACCATTATCCCAGGCAGGATATCATTAATCTCCACTTCTCCCTGGCACGGATGGTCTCCACTCCCCGGACTGTACTCGTCGCCCTCTCCCGGGTTATTATTACCCTGACTGCAGTAGTTGCCCTCTCCCAGGTTAGTATCAATCTCTTGCTGGTGGAGTTGGCTTCCCCTTCCAGGGGTATTACTAACCCCCATCGCTCCCCGGTGGTAATCGGCCTCCCCTGGGGTGTTATTACTCTGACTGCAGTAGTTGCCCCCTCCCAGGTTAGTATCAATCTCTTGCTGGTGGAGTTGGCCTCCCCTTCCAGGGGTATTACTAACCCCCATCTCTCCCTGGTGGTAATCGGCCTCTCCTGGGGTGTTATTACTCTGATTGTGGTAGTTGCCCCCTCCCAGATTAGTATCAATCTCTTGCTGGTGGAGTTGGCCTCCCCTTCCAGGGGTATTACTAACCTCTATCTCCCCCCGGTGGTAATCGGCCTCTCCTGGGGTGTTATTACTCTGACTGTAGTAATTGCCCTCTCCCAGGTTAGTATTAATCTCTCCCTGGTGGTAACCGGCCTCCCCTGGGGTGTTATTACTCTGACTGTGGTAGTTGCCCTCTCCCAGGTTAGTATTAATCTCTCCCTGGTGGTAACCAGCCTCCCCTGAGGTATTATTACTCTGACTGTAGTAGTTGCCCCCTCCCAGGTTAGTATTAATCTCTCCCTGGTGGTAATCGACCTCCCCTGGGGTATTATTACTCTGACTGTAGTAGTTGCCCCCTCCCAGGTTAGTATTAATCTCTCCCTGGTGGTAATCGACCTCCCCTGAGGTATTATTACTCTGACTGTAGTAGTTGCCCCCTCCTAGGTTAGTACTAATCTCTCCCTGGTGGAGTTGGCCTCCCCTTCCAGGGGTATTACTAACCTCCATCTCTCCCCGGTGGTGGAGATCGGCCTCTCCCGGGGGTTATTATTTACTCTTGACCGGTTCACAGCCTCCTTGACTCCGGCCACTAGCCGCCCGCCCGCCTGCCCGCCCGCTCCCTTCGCTCCGGGTTTGTCGCCCCCACTCCTCGGGCTCCAGAGTTACCGGCCCTCCGGGCCCCTCATTCCCCGGGCTCCGACATCGGCTCACGGCACATCCTCCACCACCCCCCCCTCCCCTTCCCTTCCCTTCCTTCACCGACCCGATACGCTAAAACCGATACCGCCTGTGGGCAACTAATCGATGCGATTGTTGAGGTTTGGGGGGAGGGGGGGCGGCGCTCCGACTCTGACGGACAACAGGCTGGGCTCGAGCTGAGCCGAGCTCCCGGCCGCACATTCACCACCCCCGCCAACACCACAGAGAGCACAACAAAACAAAATTTAAAAAAAAACCTGCAACCCTCCCCACCCCACACACATTTTTAAAAAAAAATCACCGGTGATTATCGATCACCTTTTCGTCTCCTCGGAATTAATTCCGTCGTGAACTGGGCTCATCACAGTGCGACGAATCTGCCGACTGGTGGGTGTTTTTCTTTTACTCCGCCTTGCCTGGGCTGCCATTTTGGAAAGTCGGGTAAACACCGCTGGAAGGAGGGGGGTTGCCAACTCTCCCGGATTGCCCTGGAGTCTCCTGGAATTAAAGGGTCACTGCTTCCAACCAACCCGGGAGATGGACCATAAGGGTGCATTAAACAAAATTGTGTACATTTTTAAAAAAAAATTTCTTTCAACACTTCCATTTATCGATTATAAAAATATTTGTAAGGAGTCTTACAACACCAGGTTATAGTCCAACAGCTTTATTTGAAAATCACAAGCTTTCGGAGGCTTTCCTCCCTCGTCAAGCTCCCGAAAAGCTTGTGATTTCAAATAAAGCTGTTGGGACTATAACCTGGTGTTGTAAGACTCCTTACATTTGTCCACCCCAGTCCATCACCGGCATCTCCACATCATAAAAATATTTGAAGATGGAGGCGGGATGGGGGGGAAAAGGCTTTTAACATAGAATTTACTGCACGGAAACAGGCCATTCGGCCCAACTGGTCTATGCCGGTGTTTATGCTCCACTCAAGCCTTTTAGACTGGATGGTTGGAGGGGGGAGGTCGTGTGACGAAACCTCCAGGAATACATCCATCCAGAGTTGGCCATTCTATGTACACAATATTATGTTTCACGGATTTTCTTCAGGATTTCTTTTCACTTCAGATTTTGGTTTCATTTCCAAACTCCCTCTCATCCTTTAAGCCCCCCCCTTGAAACCCAACCCCTTGATTAAGCTTTGTTCACCCCCTTCCTAATATTCTTTGGCTTAGCATCCATTTTTTTTGATTACGCCCCTGTGAAGAGCTTTGAGATTTTTTTTCTATGTTAAAGGCTCACCAACTCTGGTTGGACGGATTCCTGCAGGTTTCATCACATAATCTGCCATATCCAAATGCCCAGTCCAATCCAACAGCCTTTTTTCCCCCCAATTTCCAATACTTTTATAACTAATAAACAAAAGCGTGCAAAGAATTTTTTTTAATGCCCCTATGATTTTTCTCCCGCGTGTTGCTCACAGCAGTGTTCGGGAGATTAATCTTTAATTCCTGGAGACTCCAGGGTTTTACTACGTCAAAGGCGCTACATAATGCAAGTTGTTGATGAAATAAGATGAGCTGAATGGCTTTCCTCGTCCATAATTATCTTGTGGTAGCAACTTAGAGTTTGCTTTTTAAAATGGAAGTAATGTTTCTGTTTATTTCTGTGCTAGTCTTAGTAATGAAGGTTTTCAATGAATTATAATCAGCAGCGTAGCAAAAGTCAGTAGAGCCATTTCCCATCCCCACTGTGCTGGTGAAAGGTGACAATGCTACAAGTGCATAGGAACATAGGAACAGGAGTAGGCCATTCAACCCCTCGTGCCTGCTCCGCCATTTGATACGATCATGGCTGATCTGTGATCTAACTCCATATACCTGCCTTTGGCCCATATCCCTTAATACCTTTGGTTGCCAAAAAGCTATCTATCTCAGATTTAAATTTATTAAAATAGTATCAATTGCCGTTTGCGGAAGAGAGTTCCAAACTTCTACAACCGTTTGTGTGTAGAAATGTTTTCTAATCTCGCTCCTGAAAGGTCTGGCTCTAATTTTTAGACTGTGCCCCCACTCCTAAAATCCCCAACCAGCGGAAATAGTTTCTCTCTATCCACTCTATCCGTTCCCCTTAATATCTTATAAACTTCGATCAGATCACCCCTTAACCTTCGAAACTCCAGAGAATACAACCCCAATTTGTGTAATCTCTCCTCGTAACTTAACCCTTGAAGTCCGGGTATCATTCTAGTAAACCTACGCTGCACTCCCTCCAAGGCCAATATGTCCTTCCGAAGGTGCGGTGCCCAGAACTGCTCACAGTACTCCAGGTGCGGTCTAACCAGGGTTTTGTATAGCTGCAGCATAACTTCGGCCCCCTTGTACTCCAGTCCTCTAGATATAAAGGCCAGCATTCCATTAGCCTTCTTGATTATTTTCTGCACCTGTTCATGACACTTCAATGATTTATGTACCTGAACCCCTAAGTCCCTTTGGACATCCACTGTTTTTAACTTTTTACCATTTAGAAAGTACTCTGTTCTATCCTTTTTTGATCCAAAGTGGATGACCTCACATTTGTCTACATTGAATTCCAGTGCAGAGTATCATAGTATCATAGTGGGTACAGCACAGGAGGAGACCATTCGTCCCATCATGCCTGTGCCAGCTCTTTGGAAGAGCTATCCAATTAGTTCCATTCCCCTCCTTTTTCCCCATAACCCTGTAAATTTTTTCCCTTCAAGTATTTATCTAATTCCCTTTTGAAAGTTACTACTGAATCTGCTTCCACTATCCTTTCAGGCAGTGCATTCCAGATCATCACAACTCGCTGCATCAGTATCTGTTTCCAACTGTTGGGTTGCCAACTCTGGTTGGACTTATTCCTTTGAGGTTTTATCACATAACCTCCTGCCTCCAACAGTCCACTCGGTCGAACTGCCTTTTTTCCCCCATCTCCAAGATTTTTATAACTAATAAACATAAATGTTCAAAGATAATGGGGCAAAAACCACCATTTTTTTTAACGCCCCTATGATTTTACTCCCAGATTTGCTCGCAGCAGTGTCCAGGAGATTAACCTGTAATTCCTGGAGACTCCTGGTCAATCCTGAGGGGTTGGCAACCCTAGTGTAGAGCTGGTTTCCTGCCTATCCTCATGACTGGGAATGATGCATGACACAAGGAGCTGGTCTCTTGCCCATCCCCCCATTGGTGGGATATGACGCCAACCGAAAACTGGGAGGAAAGTGAGATAAACAGGTAATGAGTAGGCAACGTGGTTGAGTTATTCTAATACAAACAGTAAACAGGACCATAACTTCATGAGTTATGCGATAGAGTGATTTTAAAAAGGGGTTCAGATATCAAGTAGAGCTGCAAAGTAGTTTTTCTTTTATTATGATAAATGTTATTTTCGCACCAATAGTTAGAGGGAATTTCTGGCCCCTGGTATCAGCAATAAGGTACAGTGGAAATGGGTGAAAAGACACACGGTCCTTAGATGGAGATACTTCAGTGGTTGTAACTCAGTGAAATGCCATTAATGTGAGGACAATTGCACGGCTTCCTCAATAGTTGAGCTGGCTGCCTAAAGAGAAACAGAAGGAGAATATCATGGAATATGAACAGGGAGACAATTCTGCCCCACTATAAATGTAAACATTCACATGGCACCTTATCACATATCAAAGCACTTGACATACAATGGATTACTTTTGGAATGGCGTTACTGTTATGTAGGCATTTTGCACACAGCAAGATTCCACAAACACCAATGTTATGAACGACTAGCTAAGTGTCAGCTGAGGAAGGAATGTTGGCCAGTTAATACCGTGGGATGTTTTAATATTCAGCTAAAGAACCAAAACTCCCTCATTGGACTCAAGTGCCAAACAAGCTTACATTCTCAAGTCCTGAAGTGAGACACAGAAGTCAATGCAGCTAACTGAGTCCAAATATTTTTGGGTCAAAAATAAAACTAGAATTTGGGGATTAAATGGCAAAACAATTCTCTGTTTTACATAGTAAATACGGTAGCATAGTGGTTATGTTACTGGATTAAGGCCTGGATAATTCAGTTAAAACTATATGTTCAAATCCTACCATGGCAGTTCAAGAATTTGAATTTAGCTCAGAAATAAATCAGTATAAAGCTGTCAGATTGTCGTAAAACCCTAACTGTTGCCTTTTTGGGGAGGAAATCTGCTGCCCTGACCCTGTCTGGGTGACTCCAGGCCCACACCAATGTGATTGATTCTTAGCTGCCTTCTGAAGTGGACTAGCAAGCTACTCAGTTGTACCAAGGGGAAGTAGGGATGGGCAATAAAGGCCAGCCTAAAGTTAAGGGGTGATTTGATTTAGGATTTTGAAAGGAATTGATAAGGTAGATAGAGAGAAACTTTTTCCACTGGTGGGAGAGTCTAGGTCAAAGGACTTAACTTAAAACCAGAGTCAGGCCATTCAGGAGAGCAGTTGGGAAACACCTCTTTCTGCAAAGGGTGGTAGAAGTGTGGAATCTCTCCCATAAAAAGCAGTAGATGCTAAGAACATAAGAAATGGGAGCAGGAGTAGACCATTCGGCCCCTCGAGCCTGTTCCACCATTCAATCAGATCATGGGTGATCTTCAACCTCAACTCCACTTTTCCGCCCGATTCCCAGATCCCTTGATTCCCTTAGAGTCCAAAAATCCATCGATCTCAGTCTTGAATATACTCAACGACTGAGCATCCACAGCCCTCTGGGGTAGAGAATTTCAAAGATTCACCACCCTCTGAGTGAAGAAATTCCTCCTTATCTCAGTCCTAAATGTCCAACCCCTTATCCTGAGACTATGCCCCCTAGTTCGAGACTCTCCAGCCAGGGGTAACAGCCTCTCAGCATCTACCCTATCAAGTGCCCTCAAAATCTTATATGTTTCAATGAGATCACCTCTCATTCTTCTAAACTCCAGAGAGTATAGGCCCATTCTACTCAATCTCTCCTCATAGGACAACCCTCTCATCCCAGGAATCAATCTAGTGAACCTTTGTTGCACTGCCGCTAAGGCAAGTATATCCTTCCTTAGGTAAGGAGACCAAAACTGTACACAGTACTCCAGGTGTGGTCTCAGCAAAGCCCTGTACAATTGCAGCAAGACTTCCTTACTCTTCAACTCCAACCCCCTTGCAATAAAGACCAAAAAAACATTTGCTAGCTCCAGTAATAATTTTAAATCTGAGATTGATAGATTTTTACTAGCCGAGCGTATTAAGGGAGATGGAGACAAGGCGGGTGGGTGGAGTTAGGATACAGAGCAGCCATGATCTCACTGAATGGCGGAACAGGCTCGAGGGGCTGAATGGCCTCCTCCAGTTCCTATGTTCCCTGCCAACGACGCCCACATCCTGAGAATGAATAAAAGAAATTTTGGGAGGAGTAAATAATCTTTACAACCATCTTCACAAAATGCTCTACCTTCCCCATCCATCATTGTGATACAGGCTTTTCACTTAGAGGCTGCCTAGCGGTACAGAGAGATGATGGGCAACTTGTTCCAAAAGGGGAAAGTGGCAGTAAGCATCATTCCTGAATCGCAATAAGCTTCCATTGGCATTTCTGGATATTATGGGGTTTCAACCGAATATTTCAATGCATCTTTCGCGGGGCGGGGGGGAGCGGAGAGGAGGGTGTAATTATCAGGCGTTGCCATGCAACCAGTAAACTTATTATGCAGCATTCTAACCTCACATTACTGTGCAGTTTTGTTAAAAAAAACTCCCCCAAATTTATCCACCACGATATTCTGCCCTCCCCCCCGAAGGTGCTGATTCATACAGTTTCACAGCTGCTCGCACCCATCCGATTCCTCACTCAACTGGCCCAGTCCTTATGTATGTGTGAGCCTCGACAAGCTACTGGACTGTGGCAGTGCTTTCACATTTAGCTGGAGTCTATCGCCCCTACCTGCTGCTCAGGCGGAGGTCAATTAACTCAGCACAGAAAGGGGATCAAACCTGGGAACCTTCCTGCTCCGTATGGCTCAGTTCTACACCTGGCCTTACGTACAACCCAGTGAGCCATCCATTAGACGCAGAATTAGAATCACTCAGGAAGGCGGTGCCCTCTTGGATGGATTCATTCTGTACAATATCGACACAACCCCCTTGGAAGGAGAAAATGCAAAAAAGCGAGTCAAGTTGAAAGAGAAGGAAATGTGAACGATTTGGATGTTCTGGAGAAGAGTCATAAACCAAAACCATTGACCCTTCCTTCAGATCCTGGAGGACCTGCATTTTCTCTGTTCCCAGCATTTGCGGTTTTTCTCTTGCCACTTGGGAAGGGTTTGTCTTGTTTGGGTTTTGTGTACGTACTCATCCTCCACTGGATCTGTCGCCTTCCAGGCAGATAAACCATCAGTCACTGGGAACTTCAACAACCTTTCAATTTTACCCTCTTGACTCTTCAAACCTTCAACAAAGACAAAGACAATCAATAGGAACAAGGGACATTTTAAATTACTATTATTAATTCTCAGGCGTCGCTGACATTTATTGCCCATCCCTAATTGCCCTTGAGAAGGTGGTGGTGAGCCGCCTTCTTGAACCGCTGCAGTCCGTGTGGTGAAGGTTCTCCCACAGTGCTGTTAGGAAGGGAGTTTCAGGATTTTGACCCAGCGACGATGAAGGAACGGCCGATATATTTCCAAGTCAGGATGGTGTGTGACTTGGAGGGGAACTTGGGGGCGGTGTTGTTCCCATGTGCCTGCTGCCCTTCTCCTTCTAGGTGGTAGAGGTCGCGGGTTTGGGAGGTGCTGTCGAAGAAGCCTTGGCGAGTTGCTGCAGTGCATCCTGTGGATGGTACACACTGCAGCCACGGTGCGGAGGGAGTGGGTGTTTAATTCAGTGGATTGGGGTGCTGAAGGAAGGCCTTCCAATCCAACAAGCCCACTTTTCCCCGATGGATCTCAGCCCCACTCCCCCACCAGATCCTTCAATCATTGCAGAAGCTCATCAAATTAACCCTTGAAACCAATCCATTTTATATAAACTACTTACTTCAGTGACCTTCCAGCTAACTTACTCGATCCTGTCTATTATACACATAATTCCGTGAAAATGTGAGCGCAGGTCGATATCCAGCCATTAAAAAAAGGCACAAAGCATTTTGGGTTTTATAAATATTAGCATTGAGCATAAACACCCGTTCCCTCCCCCACCTTAAACACCCTCTCCCTCCCCCACCTTAAACACCCGCTCCCTCCCCAACCTTAAACACCCTCTCCCTCCCCCACCTTAAACACCCTCTCCCTCCCCCACCATAAACACCCGCTCCCTCCCCCACCTTAAACACCCGCTCCCTCCCCCACCTTAAACACCCGCTCCCTCCCCCACCTTAAACACCCACTCCCTCCCCCACCTTAAACACCCGCTCCCTCCCCACCTTAAACACCCGCTCCCTCCCCCACCTTAAACACCCGCTCCCTCCCCCACCTTAAACACCCGCTCCCTCCCCCACCTTAAACACCCACTCCCTCCCCCACCTTAAACACCCGCTCCCTCCCCACCTTAAACACCCGCTCCCTCCCCACCTTAAACACCCGCTCCCTCCCCCACTGTAAACACCCGCTCCCTCCCCCACCTTAAACACCCACTCCCTCCCCCACCTTAAACACCCACTCCCTCCCCCACCTTAAACACCCGCTCCCTCCCCCACTGTAAACACCCGCTCCCTCCCCCACCTTAAACACCCACTCCCTCCCCCACCTTAAACATTCACTCCCTTCACCACCGGCGCACTGTGGCTGCAGTGTGCACCATCCTCAGGATGCACTGCAGCAACTCGCCAAGGCTTCTTCGACAGCACCTCCCAAACCCGCGACCTCTACCACCTAGAAGGACAAGAGCAGCAGGCACATGGGAACAACACCACCTGCACGTTCCCCTCCAAGTCACACACCATCCCGACTTGGAAATATATCGGCCGTTCCTTCATCGTCGCTGGGTCAAAATCCAGGTCATTAGTCACATGTGAACCTAGATAGTGAGTGTCCACGGGCTATTCAACTACAGGAGGGATGGCATCATAAACAGACCAAATCCTGCGATATTCACACACACGCACATTTCCCAGCAGGGGTGGGGTGGGGGGGTCACAAGATAATGCTCAGGAGCAGGGGTCCTGGCTGATCTTCCTGGCATCCCCCTCCCTAACCCAGGGACACTGAGACCAATTGTAGCTGCTGAGATGGGACCTGCCTGGTCTTTATTCCTCAGAATTTTACGCTCGCTGAGCCATTTGGGGGAGATTTTCTTGCATTTCCCTGACCGTCCTGAGTTGATGTCAGGCCATACGGGAGAGGTCGGAGCTCCCACATGCTGATTACAGACACCTCCTCCACTCCATGGGCTGGAGTCAAATGTTGAGCTGTTAAAGATGTCAATGACTCACTCAGCAATCATCGAATTATAGAATCATAGAATGATACAGCACAGGAGGAGGCCATTCGGCCCATCGTGCCTGTGCCGGCTCTTTTGAAAGAGCTATCCAATTAGCCCCACTCCCCCTGCTCTTTCCCCATAGCCCTGCAAATATTTATCCAATTCCCTTTTGAAAGTTATTATTGAATCTGCTCCCACCGCCCTTTCAGGCAGCGCATTCCAGATCAGAACAACTCGCTGCGTAAATTTTTTTTTCCCCTCATGTCGCCTCTGGTTCTTTTGCCAATTACCTTAAATCTGTGGTCTCTGGTTACCGACCATGTCAACACTCACCCTGTGTGGAACCCAAAGAGTAGTTTTTACTCCTGGCCAGAGCTTCCGTGTTCTTTAACTCCCCTTTCTTGTCGGCACAACCGAACAAGCCTGCACCGCATTCTCTCTTCTCCAACCTCATGTGTCCAACTGACAATCCGGTGCTCAATTCACCCGAAGACTTAGAAACGGGGATGGCTCCAAGTATCTGGCATCTCGGCACGTTTTTGTTCCCTGGGCCCTTCCAGTTGGTGAATGTCAGCTTCAGCTGACTCTTCTGGGTACCGTCACTGTAAAACTGGGGCCTGCCTTCGTCCTGAGAGTTGCTGTAGGAGTCAGGGACACGCCTTGTCTTCTCCAGGTTTGGACAGCTGATCATGGTTGCCTGGGGAATGTTCCTAATCGTCGGACCACTCACTTGATGCCTTCCACCTTTGCCATAATATCTAAACATGATAAATGACGGATTCAATGAGGAGATCACGGCATAACTTGGGGGGGTGGGGGGCAGTGTGAAGGGGTTGCTTTACTCTTCATCTAACCTATGAGATGTTAAAACCGAGGACCCGTCCGCCCTCTCAGGCGGACGTAAAAGATCCCACGGACACTATTTCGAAGAAGAGCAGGGGAGCTCTCCCTGGGCCAATATTTATCCCTCAACCAACACCAACAAAAAACAGATAATCTGATCATTTATCACATTGCTGTTTGTGGGATCTTGCTGTGCGCAAATTGGCTGCCACGTTTCCTACATTACAACAGTGACTACACTTCAAAGAAATACTTCATTGGCTGTAAAGCGCTTTGGGACATCCTGAGGTTGTGAAAGGCCCTGTATAAAATATAAGTCTTTTTTGTTATCTATTGAAGAGTGAATGTCACTAGTTTATTCGACCCTGCGGGGGAGGGGAGAGGGGAGAGGGGACGGGAGAGACAATCACGGCCAAGCCCAATCTTGTGCTCCCCTGACTGAGGTCCAGCACACAAACACTTTCCAGCAGGGGGGTCACTGGACAGTGATCCTGAGCAGGGTTACCGAGGCCACGTGTGAAGCACCTTATCTGCTGCACAGGCCAGGGATGGACAACTCGGGATTTTCCTGGTTGGTCTGGCTCAGTTCCACGCTGCCTTAACCTACTGGTGGGGGGGAGTCCAGAACAAGGAGGGGGCATAACCTTAAAATTAGAGCCAGGCCGTTCAGGGGTGATGTCAGGAAGCACTTCTTCACACAAAGGGGAGTGAAACTCTGAAACTCTCTCCCCCAAAAAGCTGTTGAGGCCGGGGGTCAATTGACTGAGATGGATCGATTTTTGTTGGGTAAGGGGGTATTAGGGGTTACGGAACCAAGGCAGGTAGATGGAGTTAAGATACAGATCAGCCATGATCTAATTGAATGGCGGAACAGGCTCGAGGGGCTGAATGGCCTCCTCCTGTTCCTAACCAGCCGAGGCTTTAGGGAACTATTGCTTTTACCGCTCGTTACGTTGCAGGGTAGCTTGTCGCTTCCGTAAAGCTCCTATCTGCTCTTGAATCTGCCACCTGCTAGACATATTTGCCACTCTGCCAGTCTGAGGATGACAGTGGGGCGGTGTCACAGGGCGGCTGTATTGCATCATGTGGTAGGAGAACCTAAGGATACAGAAAAGTATCTCTCCTTACAAAGTTGGGAAATTAGCATAGAAATTAATAATTTTTCTAGAAAATCGGACAGTGCTTGTATTATAATGCGTTTCCTACATTACAACGGTGGCTTCACATCAAACGCATTTAATTGCACTTTGGGACATTGTGAGGTTGTGAAAGGCGCTATATAAATGCAAGTTCTTTCTTTTGTGTCGAACCGACGCTGCTGTTTCTTATTGTACAGTGATGGTGCACTATATATTGTACAGATTACACAGCCATTACATATTGTATAGGGAATCACACAGTATACATCATACAGGTTACATGTCATTTCCACCTCTTGTCTCCAGTGAATGCTGTTACTTTTCAGATGTCACAGAGCAGATGTCACACTTTGTTGAAAAGGTGGAACAATCTTAAATATGAAGCCAGTCTGAGCTGTAGCCTGAAATTTACAAGTATTTGAAATGGCCCTCTGATTGACCTCCGCAGTTTATCAGTCCTGATGTGGAGGTCAGTCCTGGCAGTTCCCTGGATTTACTTATTTAGTGGCCTTAATGGGACAGGTCAGGTTAACAGCGAACAATCACACCATATGCTTCAAAACCTTAGGCGTCAGAAGACGTGGAATTATATAAGAGATGTGGTCTGCTCATATCCCAAGGGGATCACCCAGCTGCTGTTACCCTCTATGCAACTTTGTGCATATCATTTATATCTTTGGCAATCCCTTGCTAAAGAAAAGCAGCTTTTTACTCACTCGTGGCTGTAAAATAAGTGGTTATCTAACATTCCCAGCGGGTTTGGTTACCCTACAATACCCTGCCCCCTTGTTGTTGGGTTGTGCCATTATTACAACCCCCCTGTGAATCTTGCGACTGGATTATTCCGCAGCGGTGACATCACAATGAGTTCTCTGAAGTTTGGTAAAGTTTCACTCGCTGCCCAAACAGTGATTAGAAACAAGCCTCGTCCTCTTGGCTCTAACCCCCCCGATGGTTTTGGTTGTTAAATAAGTGTCGGCTCTGTCTCAGTGGTAGCACTCTCGCCTCAGAGTCAGACTGTTGTGGGTTTAAGTCCCCACTCCAGAGACCTGAGCACAAAATCCAGGCCGACACTCCCGGTGCCAGTACTGAGGGAGTGCTGCACTGTCGGAGGTGCCGTCTTTCGGATGAGACGTTAAACCGAGGTCCCGTCTGCCCTCTCAGGTGGACGTAAAAGATCCCACGGCCACTATTTCAAAGAAGAGCGGGGAAGTTTTCTCTGGTGTCCTGGCCAATGTTTATCCCTCAACCAACATCACTAGAACAGATTACCTGATCATTATCACATTGCTGTTTGCGGGATCTTGCTGTGCGCAAGTTGGCTGCTGCGTTTCCCACATTACAACAGTGGCTGTGGGTACCTCACAGGGTGAAATGCTTGTCTCACATGGAGCTTGGTCATGCCTTGTTCCATGTACAAAATAACTTTGAGAAAAATTAGAAAGTAACAATCGTCAGTATTTCTAGTTAATCTCATAGTGCAGAAAAGCCAGCAACATCTGCATTGTGATGTCTCTTTACTATTGTAATAAAAAAGAAAGACTTGCTTTTCTACAGCACCTTTCACAACCTCAGAACATCCCAAAGTGCTTTACAGCCAATGCAGTACTTTGTGAAGTGTAGTGACTGTTGTAATGTAGGAAACACAGCAGCCAATTTTTGCACAGCAAGATCCCACAAACAGCAATGTGGTAATGATCAGATAATAGAGCCATAAAACCAGAGAAAAGATACAGCACAGAAGGGGGCCATTCGGCCCATCGTGTCCGCGCCGGCTCGAAGAACAACCAGGTGCCCATTCTAATCCCACCTTCCAGCATCCGGTCCGTAGCCCTGCAGCTTACAGTGGTGCTGAGCCCAACTATAGCGACTGTCCCAGCTGAGACTCGGCACAGACCAGGGATCAAGCCAAGGACCTCCTGCTTTGTAGGACTCAGTGGTGCATTTGGGAAGCACATGTTAAATAACATTGTACAGTTAGTCAGCGTGTTGGGGTTGCTGTCTTGTCGATAGAACAATAAACCTGTACGGTTGGTTATTGTATGATATTCCTATTGTAGCCACAAGAGGGCAAAATTACATAACAAACTCCCACTATTGGGAATGTCCTATGTTCCCATTTTTATTGCAGTCAAAAACGCTTTACCCTACACTGACTAAACTCCATCAGAGGCGCATATAATGTTACTCTGAGTCAGAAATTTGTGTCTTGAGCACACAATGCAGGCCGGCACTCCCAGTGCAGTACTGAGGGAGTGCTGCACTGTCAGAGGAGGTGCCGTCTTTCGGATGAGACGTTAAACCTCTCAGGCGGATGTAAAAGATCCAATGGCACTATTTCGAAGAAGAGCAAGGGGAGTTCTCCCCGGTGTCCTGGGGACAACATTTGGCCCTCAACCAACATCACTAAAACAGATTATCTGGTCATTATCTGAGACAAAAGCATCAGCGGTGGCGCAGTGGGTAGCACTCTTGCCTATAAATTAGACAGTCATGGTTTCACAATCCCACTCCAGGGACTTGAGTACAAAAATCCAGGCTGACACTCCAGTGCAGTACTGAGGGAGTGCTGCATTGTTGGAGGTGCTGCCTTTCAGATGAGGTGTTAAACCGAGGCCCTGTCTGCCCTTTCAAGTGGATGTAAAAGATCCCACAGCCACTATTTTGAAGAGCAGGGGACTTATCCCTGGTGTCCTGGCCAATATTTATCCCTCAACCAATATCAGTGAAACAGATTATCTGGTCATTATCAAAATTGCTGTTTGTGGGAGTTTGCTGTATGCAAATTGGCTGCTGCGTTTCCTACATTACAACAGTGACTACAGTTCATTAGCTGTAAAGCTCTTTGGGACGTCCTGAGGTCGTGAAAAATGTATATAAATGCAAATCTTTCTTTTCTTTTTATTCACCTACAAGTACATAATTTAGGCTGAAATCTCAGTGTATTACTGAGGGAGTATTGCACTGTCGGAGGTGCCATCCTTCAGATGAGCCTTTAGACTGAAGCCCTTGTCTGCCTGTTCCGTTTATGGTGTTATAGATCCCACAGCACTGCTTAAAGAATAGCAGGGAGCCCTCCCAGCGTTAATCCCTCAACTACAATAGTCACGGCACTTTTAAGAAGTAAAATTATTCTGAGATGTTTCCTTCGGTTAAACTTTTCTTCCTTAGCGCTCCCCAGAGATGCCAGAAATCCACCTCTAGGTTGTCAAGGCTTCTGAATCTCAGGGGAGGCGGCCTCTGCATTGTCGGGGCCTTGCAGTGTGTGGGGAAATGGACCTTTGCATTGCCAAGGCTCAGGGTCCGTAGAGATATCCATTTCTGTGTTGCTGATGCTTTGCGTTCTGTGAGAGATCCATCTCCTTGTCATCATGGACTTCCAGATCCGCTCCTGGGTGTTGTACAGACTGTGAGGCATCCATCACTGCGTCATCACTGATTTACAAGGTTACCGGCATACAGTAACTACTTAACCAGTTTCCATAGTCATCCAGGATAGAGAGCAAAGAGTAACGAGCACAGGCCTGCCCAGTGCCAGTATGCAATTGGCACTGCGGAATCTGACACAGAGTTTGCATCACTAAAAAAAACAGATTATCTGGTCATTATCACATTGCTGTGTGTGGGATCTTGCTGTGCGCAAATTGGCTGCTGTGTTTCCTACATTACAACAGTGACTACACTTCAAGAGTACTTCATTGGTTGTAAAGCGCTTTGGGACGTCCTGAGGTGAAAGGCGCTATATAAATGCAAGTTCACATGTGGGCAAGGTACAGCGTAGTTGTCTGAATGCGTGGACCCGTACCCCAGCAAGATTCAGTGCCTGCAGAACAGGATTGTGTTTGGGGGGTGTGGGGGTGCGATTTTATTGACTGATTAATAAAATGGCCACATTGGGGGAGGAGCATAGAGTGGGAGCCATGTTGCTGTCGTATTCTTGGGGAACAGTGCGAAGATTCGCAGGCTGATTAATAGTCTGACAGGCCGTGACATGGACGTCTTCTTCCATGGCCGTAACCATCTTTATCCCAGCTGATAGCGGGATTAGTCCTGTACGGGGAGGGTTTTATGGGATCCCACAACCCATGCAATGGGGGGGGGGGGGGGGAGGGGGAGAGAGAGAGAGAGAGGCCACCCACACTTACTGGACACGAGAATCCCGCTGGTCGTCCACCCAGAATTCAGACAAGGAGCTCCGGCCTCCACTCGCCTGGACTACCTGGAGCGGGGTTCGAACCCCGCACCTTCTAACCCAGAGGCGGGAATGCTACCACTGAGCCAAAGGCTGGCTCCACACCATTTGCTCCTGACCGTTAGGAATACCACCCATGCAGACCTAAACGGTTTTCCAGAATCCGTAAGGGAATTCAGCTCAGCCGGAAACAGGAACGAGCTCCCGACGGCCGATAACCGAAGGGGTGAGCCCCCCATCGTCGACCAGCCCTTCGGGGCTGAGCGAGAAGCTCATCCCGTAAAGGAATCACGGCAAGCTGTTCGCGAACATGAGGGCTTGTGAAAGCAGCGCTGATCGATGAACGAATTTGCAAGGTGCTCGAATCACTCCTGTAAAAGCTCTGTCAGCGACTGAGTTTCTGTCTGGCTTTCCTCTCGGCTCTTGGTCGGAGGCCCAGTGGCTTCGAAAGCTGTCGTGTTTTTCCCTCGGACTCAAATGTGTTTTTAATCTTCTACAATAACAAGATTCCAAAAGCATAAATCAGCGTCAATCGCTTAAACAGCGCTTCTGTACAGGCACCGAGCATCAGGAAAGGGTGGAAAAAACTATGCATTTGGACAATAATTTCTGACTGAGCCCTGGGATTCTGTCTAACTCATCACCAAGCACAAATATCCTCAACGTGTTCAAATCAAGCATCAACGCGCTGTCCCCTCTTCTAATTCATTCTTTCCCAGGACCTCAATACTGTGAAATTCCTTCCTTTTCTCTGTCTCCCTCTCCTCCTGTAATCCATGCCTCGATTTTATAATTCTCACCCTCGTGTTCAAGTCCCTCCATGGCCCTCACCACCCCTCCCTATCTCTGTAACCTCCTCCAGCCCTACAACCCTCCGAGAACTCTGTGTTCCCCCAATTCTGGCCTGTTGCCCATCCCCGATTTCCATCACCCCACCATTGGCAGCCGTGCCTGCAGCTGCCTAGGCCCTAAGCTCTGGAATTCCCTCCCTAAACCTCTCCGCCTCTCTCTCCTCCTTTAAGATGTTCCTTAAAACCTACCTCTTTGACCAAGCTTTTGGTCACCTGTCCTATTGTCTCCTTGTGTGGCTTGGTGTTAAGTTTTGTCTGATTGACACTTGACTGTACTTAGTCCGGCCTGTCCAGTGCAGGCCCATCATACCTTAAAGTGTGTGTCGCTGAACGGCTCAAATATCACATTCATAAAATAGCAACAAGATGCAACCGAACAGATAGGGAACTTTCCAATGAACAAGCAAGTATAAAAGGCCAGTGATTTCCTTCTGGTTTCTTCTGACCCGGAGCCAGGGATTTACAAGCATCTGCCAACCTACAAGCATCCCTAAGCAATGATAATTAACAGTAGTTCACTGCCAATTGACTAACAGCCACTAGAATTGGTGGCCTTAAAGGGTCAGACCACATTAAAGGAAACTCCACTTTTGGGGCAGAATAATACATTGTGCGTTACATGGTATAACACTCCTGTATCCTCCGATTTTGTGATCGCTGGTTAATCTAATCCTTCGATTTAACGATCGCTGGTTAATCTAATCCTTCGATTTAACGATCGCTGGTTAATCTAATCCTTCGATTTAACGATCGCTGGTTAATCTAATCCTTCGATTTAGTGATTGCTGGTTAATCTAATCCTTCGATTTAATGATCGCTGGTTAATCTAATCCTTTAATTTAGTGATTGCTAATTAATCTAATCATTTGATTTAGTGATTGCTAGTTAATCTAATCCTTTGATTTAGTGATTGCTAGTTAATCTAATCCTTTGATTTGGCAATTGCTAGTTAATCCAATCCTTTGATTTAGTGATTGCTCGTTAATCTAATCCTTTGATTTGGTGGGTGTTAATTAATTTAATCCTTTGATTTGGCGGGAGCTAGTTAATCTAATCATTTGAATTAGCAATCGCTAATTAACCTAATCCTTCGCTTTAGCAGTTGCTAGTTAATCTAATCCTTTAAGTTAGTTTAACGCTAGTTAATTTTTGAAGTTTTGAAGTTTTCTAAATAAATTATAGCAGGCCACAATTCACACATGGTTCTCTCAACCCCTTCCTTCAATACGACTGTGGGAATGATATTTAATTTTGTGCAGGGGGGGGGTGCACGAGATGAAATGATGTTTTTCTCATCACCCTTGAATGAGACCCCTGACAAGCCAGTGAGTGCCTTGACTGCTGGAGACAGGCTGGGAGTGGCTGCGTGCGCTGTGCTTGTAACTCAAGCTGGGAGGGACACGCTGCCCCTTACACATCTGTGCAAACACCATTTGTCTTTCCGCCGACGAGAGACAATTCTCAGGGAAAAAAAAAAAGGGTTTCCCTGGGAGAGGGAGCGAAAGTTTATGATGCTGAACCTGCCACAGGACCGACAGTCCGTGGCTAGAGCAGGGCTTTTAATTCTTTGCCCAGAGACGACTCTGAACCCCGCTCTTCCCGTGGGCTTCTCGGTTTCCTTCGTACTGAAATTCAGGAGGAATTTTTCCGAACTGACTGACCTGACCCATTTAATATGAATTCCCAAACCAATTCCGATACACCCTGATAGCCTACGTCCGTGCTCAGTGGCCAAAAGGCACAGCTGCTTCATGTTTTTTGGGGAGGTCTAACCAACAGCTACTGTATCTTCTCTTTAATCCCATTGATGCTTCTTGACCTGTTAGCCGGTTTTCCCAATGAGGACCTGAGCCACACGCAGACCAGGAAGGTTGTAAGTTTAATCCCCACTCTGTGCCGAGTTAGACATTCGCATTGGGGTCTTGGGTTAGGAAGGGGAGGAGAGCGGCCAGGGTGGCTGATCCTGATCACGATCCTGGTGTGACGGCTCCCACAGTCAAATATCACACATGAAGAATGGCCAACTCCTGAGCATTGTCAAGTGAGGCTCCCAATTAATAGCCGCGTGTAGGGATGTCGGATTGGGCAGGATTGGGTTGCGATGGGCCCACCCTCACGGCCAAATGTCCTGCTGACACTCAGTGTCCAGACTTGCATTTGGCCCAGACACCAAAGGACGACCAAAAGCCAACAAGAGAGTCAACACTTTCAGGGGCAAGAGCTACAGACAGGAAGTAACTCTGCTACTTTCTAAAAGAAACCAAAGCGGCTTTTTGCTGAAAGCGCTCGGCGCCACTGCAGGTTAGTCAGCACCTGAAAGATGCAGGAAGAGAGTAACAAGAGAGTAACAAAGACCCGAGGGAAAGAGTAACAAGAGAGAGTAACAGAGATACAAGGAGACAGTGACAGAGAGGAAAATAACAGAGGCACAGAATGACACAGGGAGAGAGTAATGAGGAAGAGAGACAGGGAGAGAGTAACAAGTGGGAGTAACAGAGACTAAAGGAGAAAGTAACGAGGAGTAAGAGAGACAGGGAGAGAGTAACAGGTGGGAGTAACAGAGACAGGGTGAGGGTAATAAGGAAGAACGACAGGGAGAGAGAGTAACAAGAGCAAGTAACGGAGACACTGAGAGAGTAATAAGGGGGAGTAACAGAGATGCAGAGAGAGTAACAGAGACCCCAAAATAAGCAGAATTGGACTTCCATAACATTGATGACATTGGGGTTTGAGAGGGAGAAGGACCTACAGAGCAGCTCTTGGTCTCTCTGGCCCGGTCTGCAGGGGGAAAGATGGGTTACTGTTTGGGTGCAACCCAGACCAAGACCAGCTGCGGTACATCATTTCCCGAGGAAAACAGAAGAGAAGAAAAAGGGAAGGCTAAAAGAATGAAGAAGACAGAAAAGAAAGAGAGAGAGAGAGAACCAACAAGAGAATCAGAAACAGGAGAGTAAGAGGGAAACTGGGATTCACACATGGAACAGCGACAAGGAGAACAACTGTGTTTCCCAGCATTGTGTTTTTTCCTGGGAGGGCGGTACAGAATGACACACACACACACAGACACACACACACGCACGGTCAGCTTAGATCAGGATAAACTTTAATAATCCGAAGCTCAGAAGCCTGCAGGGAGTGGGAACGGCCTCCGACATGGCAGAGAAAAAGACACAGCTTTGAAAGCTGCGTCCACATTACAGGGGTAACTCTCGGAGGGCCACCACACTTTCACAGGTGTTTTCGATCATAGCAGACTGACACAGGAGGAGTGAGCGATACCCAGCAACAACTGCAACAAAGGTCTCGGATTCCCCCTCCCTCAAAATAGCGATGTCCCACCGTGAGAGGTGTAGAAAGACAGAGTACGCTTCAGAGACAGAAGACTGCCTTTCTTGAAAATGTTGTCCTCTCCTGAAGGTGGTTCCAATGGGTACCTCCCCCCCACCCTGGTACATTTCCATTCTTCACAATGTCAGCTTAGTCGGCTATTTGACTGTGGAGGCGTCACAGCCAAGCCAGATCCCTTCCTCACCCAATGTCCACACCTGCACTTTCCCAAGGAGTAATTTTAAAAAAACGCTGATGGGATGTTGGCCTTTATCTCAAGGGGGCTGGATTACAAAGGGGAGGAAGTCACGCTGCAGTTGTACAGAGCCTTGGGCAGACCCCACCTGGAGATACTGCATTCAGTTCTGCGTACCTCAGGAAGGATACATTGGCCTTGGGATGGGTACAGCGCAGATTCTCCAGAAAGATACCAGAGCTTAAAGGTATCTTTAGTTTTATTATTATAAGCAACAGTGTTCTTACAAATGGGAAAACCCTGCTACATGTTCCCTAATATTCCATCCACATTGTGGGACAGCAGACTGCGCCCCAATAAGTCAAATAATAGGCCCCATGTTCAGACGACAGGACTAACCCCCATTGTTCTGCCATTTTGAAGTCCCACTGATAAAATTTCACATTTCAGCCACAATCCTGGGCTGTATCATTCTATGATTCACACCACAAGAGAATCACTAAACAACGATTAAATATTAATACACACATGGTAACATGTATCTACAATCATATTATAGATAGTTTATTAATAAACTGTGCAAGTCATCCTCTATCTATTGTGCTGTTGGGGATAATATGCATCAGTCCCCTCCACAGAGTTCTTTCAGCATGAGGGATTGCCTTCGTGTGTGTGTGTGTGTGTGTGTGTGTGTGTGTGTGTGTACAAGTGTCTAGAACTCTGAATATATGCATTTAGCCCCGAGTGCATACATGCTCGTGAGTGGTGTGTTTTCACAACTGCATTGCTCATGAGCATGTGTTTGCATAAATGCCCCTGGACCTGTGAGTGTGACTGTCCACTAGTGTGTGTGTGTGTGTGTGTGTGTGTGTAAATGTGTATAGAGCTGTGAGTGTGACTGTTTGCACATCAACCCATGTGCATGTGTGATTGTTAATTTGTGTGTACGCGTATATGTACACATGGACCTGTGAGTGTGACTGTCCACCAGTGTGAGTGTGACTGTTTGAACATTGACCTGTGTGCGTGTGATTGTTAATTTGTGTGTGTGTGTACACAAATGTGAGTGTGAACACAGACAGTGTAACGTTCTCAAACAAAACTACAGCCCCTATTCAGAGTCATAACAAGGAACATTAAAAACTCTTTAAATTAATTTCCATTCATAAGGAGCGATAAATATAATTAATAAAATATAATTAACTACTTCATATAAAACCACATGGTGCATCTGTCTGGAGTCGGAAACAGCCTGTCCTACATTACCCTTAAAGGGTCAGAATTCTGCTTTGGTAGCACTGCAGGGACACAGATGCCAGGGCTGAGTAAAGGGTTAAGTCCCCTGTTTGTTACTGAGTGGAGTAGAATGCGTGCCTGCCTGTTTTCATGGATAGGCTCGTGCCTTTTCTCTCTCCCCCATCCCCTCCCTGGGGGCACTGACATGGGCTGGGGCAAACCCATGGGCACTGCCCGTACCCTGCCACCTTGTCAAAGTGGCCATTCTTCAAGCGTGAGCCTAGGCAGCAAGGCCGTCAACAGCAGAAACGCAGCCCTGCTTCAAGGTCTGATGTGAAAAACTATTTTCTACAAAGGTTTATTTATTTTTTTAAATCAGCAAAGTTTTTCATCAGACTCCCTGACATAAATCAAAAGCAGTGATCAGCAGCCCACCCATCACCTTAAACACCCACTCCCTCCGCCACTGACACACCGTGGCTGCCGTGTGTACTATCCTGCAGGCCTGAGCAACTCGCCAAGGCTTCTTCAACAGCACCTCCCAAACCCGCGACCTCTACCACCTAGAAGGACAAGGGCAGCAGGTACATGGGAACAACACCCCCTGCACGTTCCCCTCCAAGTCACACACCATCCTGACTTGGAAATATATCGGCCGTTCCTTCATCGTCGCTGGGTTAAAATCCTGGAACTCCCTTCCTAACAGCAGTGTGGGAGAACCGTCACCACACGGACTGCAGCGGTTCAAGAAGGCGGCTCACCACCACCTTCTCAAGGGGCAATTAGGGATGGGCAATAAATGCCGGCCTCGCCAGCGACGCCCACATCCCCACAACGCATAAAAATCAAAATCAAGAGTTTAAGATCCTTCAGTGGGATTTTGCCTTGTTTTGCATGCTGTGGGGGTCACAGTCTGAGATCCAGGGTGCTGGCTGGGAGGAGTTACTCAGGCTGATGCAACGCTCGCTATTAACATTGTGTTTCTGCTGCATATCGAACGTTTGCGTGTTAGCAGAACCGCTGCCCGACTGAAACAAGCGCCTGACAGTGTGAGGGAGCTGGGTTCATATCAGCGGTGATCCAGTTAGCAACGCAGGGCGCTGGCTACAACGGGCAACCGGTCCTGATGGTGTGAAGCAATTGATTTATCAGTAGAAACAGGCAAGGCCGGAGATCCATTACGCAGCAATCCCCCCATGTTAGTCTCCCTTACACTGTCAGCACTGACTGGCCCAGCAAAGACAGAAAGCATTGGCTCCATCGGTTGGCCTTGTGGGGAGGTGGACCTCCTACTAGAAGGTCCAGGTTCGGTTCCGAGACCAGCCGGTCAGTAGACTGGGGTAAGGGGGTGCTTCAACTGGGCTCTGCAACCACTGGGGGGGGGGGGGGGGGGGGGGGGGGAAATCAGCCAGGTTCCCCCTCACATCTCGTGACCCCCCCCCCAGTGACCCCTGCTGAATCGGGCTCGGCTGTGATACCACCACCCCCCCACCATGGTTGAATAGTCTGCCGGCATTCACTGTCTCGGCTCACACACGCCACCTGGACAGGGTACCAGAGGGTGGGGGGCTTGTCTGGGAACTGTTCCCCAGCAACGGCCATCACCTTCAGGGGAGAAACCGGCCTAACCGTGACCCTCACTCTTTAACGCAAGGCCGTAGAAAAATTTAAACCACCTCTATTGTTTTTAAAGCGACAAAAAGTGTTGGTAAATTCTGGTGTTCTCCGAACATGGTGATTCCAGAGACTTGAGCACAAAATCCAGACTGAGACTCCCAGTGCAGTACTGAAGGAGAGCTGCACTGTCGGAGGTGCCGTCTTTCGGATGAACCTCTCCGGTGAACATAAAAGATCCCATTTAGAAGAAGAGCGGGGGAGTTCTCCCTTGTGTCCTGGGGCCAATATTTATCCCTCAACCAACATCTAAAACAGATGCTCTGATCATTGTCACATTGCTGTTTGCGGGATCTTGCTGTGCCGCGTTTCCCTGCAGTAAAACAGCGACTACACTTCACAAAGTACTTCATTGGCTGTAAAGCGCTTTGGGACGTCCTGAGGTCGTGAACTGTCCAATATAAATGCAAGGTCTTTCTTTCTATGGTGAGAAGTCGTAGCCAAGTCAGAATCTTATCTCGGGGTCAAAGAAATGGTGCCACAATGCCCACCGTGTTGGCAAGGGCACAGGACATATGGATCCCGTCTACAGTGTGAGTTGTATCGAGACTAGTCACTGCGGGACTCTTGTGGGTGAAGGTGCTTGAAATTTATAACTTCTCTGATCGGTCACAAAGTCTCATGCCCCAAATAGCTCACCTGGTTTCCACTTGCGAAATAAAAAGCCCCTCCCCCGCCCTCGCCCCCCCCACCCACCCCCTCCCAAGGTGGGATTCTCAACGACATCCACAGCCTTCGACTGCCATCTCCTGGTAATTTTTCAGTACCACCCTCTCGTCCTCGTCCAAGTAAAGCATGGCGATAGGGCTCAGCTCCGTGGGGACGCAGCAGGCCTTGGGGATGTTGGCATTGACTGAGCTGACCAGCGTCTGCACGATGGCGTGGCTGGAGGAGTTCATGTGGTCAGCCAGGGGGAAGCGGCACTCGCCCTGGCAGTAGAAGGCGTCGTAGCCGCGGGGGGCGATGATCCACTCGTTCCAGCCCACGCTCTCAAAGTCCACGTACAGCGGGCGCCTCCGGCACCGAGGGCTGCCTCGCCCTTTCTTCCTGGCCTTCCGCGCCCTCCCGTGCCGCTTTGTCCTGGTGCCCAGGCACCTCCCTCGCCCGTCGTGGCTGTAGGTGACCAGCAGAGGCCTCTGCCCGGGCCAGCCGGCCGCGTCCCCGCCCAGCGACCGGCCGAGCCGTGGGTGCCCGCTCCGCCCGGGCGGGCTCCGGTCGACCTCGACCAGGAACCCGACCACCCTCTCGCCCGCCCTCCGGGCGCTGGCCACGGCCCAGCCAACGTCGAAGCTCTCCCAGCGGGTCCGGTCGGCCGGCAGCAGCCGCCTCTCCAGCAGCCGGTGTCTCATCTCGCCGCCGAGAGGCCGCCAGAGCTCGTAGACGTGAACCCGGTGTAGTCCAGGATCGGCCCCCTTGACATTCCGTCCCCTGTACAGCCGCAGCTCGGCCGACGTGACTCGCTCTTGGTCGGGGATGGCGGTCAGATTGAAGATGAAATGGTGCAGGTTTCCTCCCTCTGACTGAGGGACCTCCTCAAAGTATTCTGTCAAAAACCAAACAAACGTACCGATAGGGTTAATAACAGGCCGTGGGGTTTCATGCAGAGCCAAACTCCCTCTACACTGTTAAGAACATAAGAAATAGGAGCAGGAGTCGGCCATTCGGCCCCTCGACCTGCTCCGCCATTCAATGGCTGATCTTCGACCTCAACTCCACTTTCCCGCCCGATCCCCAGATCCCTTGATTCCCTTAGGGTCCAAATATCCATCGATCTCAGCCTTGAATATACTCAGTGTCTGAGCATCCACAGCCCTCTGGGGTAGGGAATTCCAAAGATTCACAACCCTCTGAGTGAAGAAATTTGTCCTCCTCTCGGTCTTAAATGGCCGACCCCTTATCCTGAGACTCTGCCCTCTAGTTCTAGACTCTCCATCAAGCACTTGGGAACATAGGAATGGGAGGAGGCCATTCAGCCCCTTGAGCCTGTTTTACATCGAGTCTACAGCAGAGAAATAGGCCATTCGGCCCAACTGGTCTATGCTGGCATTAATGCTCCTCACGAGCCACCTCCCTCCCACCTTACTTCATCTAACCCTTACGGTTCGATGACTGATCTGTATCTTAACTCCATTTACCCGCCTTGGTTCCGTAACCCTTAATACCTTTGCATAACAAAAAATCTATCAATCTCAGTTTTGAAATTTTCAATTGACCTAGCCATGTACAGCACAGGTTAGATGCAGAACAAAGCTTCCTCTACACTGCCCCAAAAATGTGCCATAACCCGAACTGCAAGGATAAAATCTTAAAAGACTTGCATTTCTATAGCATCTTTCACAACCTCAGGATGCCTCGAAGCGCTTTACAGCCAATGAAGTACTTTTTTTTTTTAAGTGTATCCACTGTTGTAATGTAGGGAAATGAGGCAGTCAATTTGCACACAGCAAGATCCCACAAACTGCAATGTGATAATGACCAGATAATCTGTTTTTTAGTGATGTTGGTTGAGGGATAAATATTGGCCCAGGACACTGGGGAGAACTCCCCCTGCTCTTCTTCAAAATAGTGTCATGGGATCTTTTACATCCACCTGAGAGGGGCAGACAGGGCTTTGGTTTAATGTCTCACCCGAAAGACGGCACAGCACAATCCGACAGCTTCACGGTCACTTCTACTGGTGCCAGCTTTTTGTTTTCAGATTGTTTTAAACTGAATTCAAATTCTCAATCTGCCACGGTGGGATTTGAACTCATGTTCTCTGGACTATTAGTTCAGGCCGCTGGATGAATAGTCCAGATACATAAACACGTTACCATCCCCAATCCAGTCTGTGCCTAGTCACTCGGTCTCAGTTGCAACTAATGAGCTAATGAACCTGCCGTTCCTGAACTATCCCATAACACGCCCTCCCCTTCCTAAAAAATGTAGGACTGGCCAGTCAAAATCAGGTTCAATCATAACTCCCCCTGCCCCCAACAATCTCCCAATTCTCATTGTCTAGGCTGACGCATGAAGACCGGTCACTAAGGTGAGATATTGGCACGTCAGAAAGAGTTTCGTTTAAATTCATTCTGGGGATGTGGGCGCCGCTGGCGAGGCCGGCATTTATTGTCCATCCCCTCGATGCCCCTTGAGAAGGTGGTGAGCCGCCATCTTCTTGAACTGCTGCAGTCCGTGAGGTGAAGGTTCTCCCACAGTGCTGTTAGGTCGGGATTTCCAGGATTTTGACCCAGCGACCATGAAGAAACGGGCAAGTCGGGATGGTGTGTGTGACTTGGGAGATGATGGTGTTCCCATGTGCCCGCTGCCCTAGGTGGTGGAGATCATGGGTTTGGGAGTCAGCGCCTTCAGGAGAGACGGGGAAAAAAATTGGGAGAGAAAACAAAATGGCTACCCTCAAGAGATGGGGTTATGCTGAAAACGCTGGTCCATCAGCCTCTAAAAGGGAAAGGGTAGGTCAACCTTTTGGGTAGGATACATCATTACTGCTATCTGGCCCCTCCCTTTTCCACCTCCAGTAGCTACACTCACCCAGGTGATGAAAGCTTCTGACTGTGTTGGCGCTCGCTGTATGTCTCTCCAAGAAGTTGAAACTGGGATCCTGGATGTGGTTATATTCCCCGGTGTGAAAGTGATACAGATCCAGCATGTACTGAGGGACGACGGCGTCAGAGCTGGGCTCTGGGAGCCGACTCAGGCCAAATCTGTTCAGCAGCGTCCTCTGGAGGGTGTGAATCAGCTCCGGGTTGGGGATGGGATGGAAAGCTCCTTCCTTCAGGCTTGCATCCAACGCGGTCCTCCCTCCTTCAGAGTACAAGCTCATTTCTCCTTTCACCAGGACCCAGGGAAACAGCACAACCATCAGCAGAAGACTAGCAGGGAGCATGGTGGAGCTGTGTGGCAAGATTCAAAGGTTTAGTTAGCGCTCGATGGGAAGACACAAATGTGGTCTCTGCTACCCTCCCCGCTTTCACTTAGAGCACGTACCTCACTGGTATGAGGGTCACAAAGAATCTTAGTCAAGGCCCATTCCCACAGGCCCACCACAAAGCAACACCATCTGCCGAGACTGACTTCCTTTGAAACCCTCTCTCTCTTTCCTTCCCACCCCCTCGAATCATTGCCACATCGCAGAGTTTAGGGCAGTCAGGATCATGCAGCCGCAGATCTGGCACAGGGTCCAGGGGAGACAGGCCGCAGCTGTCCTGGCTGTGTTAGGGGTACTGCTGGCCAAGAGCGTTATTAAGGCTAACTGGCCAGCTCTTGGTAGCCTCGCACTGAATTCACGGTCAGTCATTCTGATAGATATCTGGGTTTTAGGCCTGCTCATCATTCGAAGTACCCTGTTCACCAGTTCACCACATACTAAAGTCCCAGGCTGCTTGACACTCGCACTGATTGATACCATTTCAGTTGTCAGCTGTGGTTCAGTGGGTAGTGCTCTCGCCTCTGAGTCAGCAGGTCACGGGTTCAAGCCCCGCTCCGGAGACTTCAACACAAAAACCCAAGCTGACGCTGAGGTGCAGCCTTGCAGGTGAGATTATCTGGTCATTATCACATTGCTGTTTGTGCAAAGTGGCTCCTGCGTTTTCCACATTAGAACAGTGACTACACTTCAAAAGTGCTTTGGGATATCATGAAAGGTGCTGTATAATTGCAGGTCTTTCTTTAACATACTCAATAAAAAGCAGAATTCTGACCCCGATCTCTTCCGATTGTACAGAATCCCAATGGAGCAAATCCCTTCCCATACTCTCCAGACCCTTTCCAATGTCTGTGCGTCTCTTTTAGGACGTGGAAACCAGAACTGAACCCAGTACTCCAAGTATGGTCTGAACGGTGCTTTGTAGATTATTACCATAACCATTGCGGACTTGTACTCTACTATTCTGGTTATACTGTTGGAGGTGCTGTTAAACTAGTTCTGTTGCTCACCTGCACTGATCACAGGTAGATCGATTGTCTATTATATGTGCATACTGCCTTTTTATCTCATCATATTACATTGCCATCAGCCCCATCCTTCCTCAGGAGCCTGTAGGAGACCCCTATTGCTAATAACCTTCTGCCTGCTTATTAACTCAACCCAGACTATTTATCTCCTCCTGGGATATCTGCTTCCTGCATTTAGAAATTCCCTTGACGATATCAAGCTAGCCCTCGTCCTCCTACCCTGCCTAGTATCTGCCCTGAAATCATACATATTGAACATTTATAGACTTTAGATCAAAGAATCTGGAATTGAGGAGAAAGCCTCTAACGACTGTTCACTTTTTACTCCCTAGTATTAACCCATTAGTGACCAGAGGTCACTGATTCTCTCCAATCACAAGCTTAACCTGGCCTTGAGTGAACTATTTCCCTGTAAACCCCGTGTCATTGCTTCCTCCTGCTGAACCTGCCTCTAACTCGGCTGACGGCTTCGAGTGTTCAGGTAAACGCACTAATTGTAGTCAAACCCTGACTTTAACCTAACTGGCCCGGCGGGGATGGGACGGGTTTGGGTTCGGATCTGACTCCTGGTCTAAACCCCGCTCGATTTTACACTGCATTGACGTCAATAGAGAGTAAAATAGGCTGGCATGTAAAATGGGCACTGGACCTGAACCCACTCCATTCCTGCCCAAGGTGGGGGGTTAGGTTAAAATTAAGGATTTGTATCTCTGTCTTTCTTTTAACTTTGCCTCGAATTACTTTTTGTTTTTTCCCCCCTCCTCTTTACCATCCTACAGCCTCTGCTTTTCTATAATTAAAGTCTTAGACCCTCTCCCTCCCCTCAGGTCTTTAAAATTATGAAGGGGTTCGATAGGGTAGATTATGGAGAAACATAGAAAATAGGAGCAAGAGTCGGCCCTTCGGCCTTTCGGGCCTGTTCCGCCATTCAAAATGATCATGGCTGATCGTCTAACTCAGATCCCGCTTTTTCCCCATATCCCTTGATCCCTTTAGCAAGAAGATGTTTCCACTTGAGGGGGAGTCCAAAACTAGGGGCCATCAATATAAGATAGTCACTAATAAATCCAATAGGGAATTCAGGAGAAACTTCTTTACCCAGAGAGTGGTGAGAATGTGGAACTTGCTACCACAAGGAGTAGTTGAGGTGAATAGTGTAGATGGATTTAAGGGGAAGCTGGATAAACACATGAGGGAGAAAGGAATAGAAGGAAATGCTGATAGGGTGAGATGAAGTAGGGAGGGAGGAGGCTCGTGTGGAGAATAAACACCGGCATAGACCAGATGGGCCGAATGGCCTGTTTCTGTGCTGTAAAACTCTATCAAATTCGAAGCAGTTTAAAAGCAGATCAGTTCCTTCCTCTGTGTCTCTCCGATTGACCCCGGCTCAGATACAGCCCACCTCTCCTGCCTAAGATTGTTTCATCCCGACAGCAGCCCCGGTCATTTATAAAAAAGGAAACAGTACCATGCGACTGGCACTAACCAGCGGGATTCTGCGTTTCCATTCGGGAATTCTCATCCTTTCCCAAGGCACAGCCTCTCTCTCACTCTCTCGTCAGCTTCCTGGCAGTATTTCTGATCCTACTTCGAGCATCCGTTTCCCTACGGAACGCTGAGCGCAATCCCGGGGATAACTTGGGGACGACTCCCCTTCTCCTCCCCCCTCCCTCAGTCAGGAACTCTGAGGTCAGGTCCTTGAATTAAAAAACAAAACTCAACCCATTTTAAAAGGGAGGAAAAGATTGCCTGGAGTTTCTTGGCTGGCTCCTCTTCCATTGATTTTGAGAGGGAGATCAAAACAGGTCAGATTCTCCCATTTCCTGCTCAAATCCGTTTGTTTTCTTAAGCAAGCCGCACCACCACATACGATTACACGGATATAGCCGCAGTCTCGCGGAAACAGACACCTGTCACACACCTCCCACCCTCTGTAAACTTGGCCTCATCTGAAGCTTTGCTGCCTTGTATCCCGACTCGCACCAAGTCCCGTTCTCCCATCACCCCCTGTGCTCGCTGACCTACATTGGCTCCTGGTCCGGCAACGCCTCAGACATAAAATTGTCACCCTTGTTTTCGAATCCTTCCATGGCCTCACCCCCCTATCTCGATAACCTCCGAGATCTCTGCGTTCCTCCAATTCTGGCCTCTTGCCCATCCCTGATTTTAATCGCCTCACCATTGGCGGCCGTGCCTTCAGCTGCCTAGGCCCTAAGCTCTGGAATTCCCTCCCTAAACCTCTCCGTCTCTGTCTTCTTCTTTAAGACGCTCCTTGAAATCTACCTCTTTGACCACGGTTTTGGTCACCTGTCCTAATATCTCCTTATGTGGCTCGGTGTCCAATTTTTTAAAAATTCGTTCATGGGATGTGGCCGTCGCTGGCGAGGCTGGCATTTATTGCCCATCCCTAATTGCCCTTGAGAAGGTGGTGGTGAGCCGCCCTCTTGAACCGCTGCAGTCCGTGTGGTGAAGGTTCTCCCACAGTGCTGTTAGGAAGGGAGTTCCAGGATTTTGACCCAGCGACAATGAAGGAACGGTGATATATTTCCAAGTCGGGATGGTGTGTGACTTGGAGGGGAACGTGCAGGTGGTGTTGTTCCCATGTGCCTGTTGCTCTTGTCCTTCTAGGTGGTAGAGGTCGCGGGTTTGGGAGGTGCTGTCAAAGAAGCCTTGGCGAGTGCAGTGCATCCTGTGGATGGTACACACTGCATCCACAGTGCGCCGGTGGTGAAGGGAGTGAATGTTTAGGGTGGTGGAAGGGGTGCCAATCAAGTGGGCTGCTTTGTCCTGGATGGTGTCGAGCTTCTTGAGTGTTGTTGGAGCTGCACTCATCCAGGCAAGTGGAGAGTATTCCATCACACTCCTGACTTGTGCCTTGTAGATGGTGGAAAGGCTTTGGGGAGTCAGGAGGTGAGTCACTTGCTGCAGAATACCCAGCCTCTGACCTGCTCTCGTAGCCACAGTATTTATATGGCTGGTCCAGTTAAGTTTCTGGTCAATGGTGACCCCCAGGATATTGATGGTGGGGGATTCGGCGATGGTAATGCCGTTGAATGTCAAGGGGAGGTGGTTAGACTCTCTCTTGTTGGAGATGGTCATTGCCTGGCACTTATCTGGCGCGAATGTTACTTGCCACTTATGAGCCCAAGCCTGGATGTTGTCCAGGTCTTGCTGCATGCGGGCTCGGACTGCTTCATTATTTGAGGGGTTGCGAATGGAACTGAACACTGTGCAGTCATCAGCGAACATCCCCATTTCTGAACTTATGATGGAGGGAAGGTCACTGATGAAGCAGCTGAAGATGGTTGGGCCTAGGATACTGCCCTGATGAACTCCTGCAGCAATGTCCTGGGGCTGAGATGATTGGCCTCCAACAACCACTACCATCTTCCTTTGTGCTAGGTATGACTCCAGCCAATGGAGAGTTTTCCCCCTGATTCCCATTGACTTCAATTTTATTAGGGCTCCTTGGTGCCACACTCGGTCAAATGCTGCCTTGATGTCAAGGGCAGTCACTCTCACCTCACCACTGGAATTCAGCTCTTTTGTCCATGTTTGGACCAAGGCTGTAATGAGGTCTGGAGCCGAGTGGTCCTGGCGGAACCCAAACTGAGCATCGGTGAGCAGGTTATTGGTGAGTAAGTGCCCCTTGATAGCACTGTCGACGACACCTTCCATCACTTTGCTGATGATTGAGAGTAGACTGATGGGGCGGTAATTGGCTGGATTGGATTTGTCCTGCTTTTTGTGGACAGGACATATCTGGGCAATTTTCCACATTGTCGGGTAGATGCCAGTGTTGTAGCTGTACTGGAACAGCTTTGTTTGATAATCGCTCCTGTGAAGCGCCTCGGGATGTTAAAGGCGCTATATAAATGCAAGTTGTTGTTGTGTGTACGTGTGCCACTTGTGATGTGCACACATGACAACTGTATGTTCACTGTGTTTCCCGAAGGGTGAGTTGGCTCTGAGCTGGTGTGTGCGGTGCTGAGCCAAACAGATCGGGACACTCCCGGGTTCAATCGCCATACTGATCTCCAAAGGGGGGAGCGGAAACGGCAGTGGGGGGTAAAGTGGGGGGGGGGGGTTGGGTGGTGCTGTGTTGGGCCACGGCACACCCCAGGTTAGGAGGGAGCAAACTGACCCACTTCACGCTGCTGGAAAGTGAGCCCGTGTGGCTAAGGACAAGAGCGGACACGGCTGTGATGCTCCCCGTGGTCGAACAGCCCGACAACATCCAGTGTCTGGGCTCAACCCCCTCCCCCCCACCAAAGCGTCAGCGAGCTCACCCAGTGAACAGCTGTACCTCACAGATCAGGACGTCCCCAGATTTGATCCACGGGGTGTGTTCTGAGTTAACTAATCTTGACTGGGGGGGTGGGGAAGGAGGGGGGATGGTGGGGGGAGGAGTGGGAGATGGGGGCACCAATCGGCCTCAGTGCCCGTGGGTCAGGAAGGAGAAAATCAGCCAGGGTTCCCGCTCACAATTGAGATGCACTAACTACTGCTGGAAAGTGCGTTTGGGTGATGGTGTGTGATGCCTGCCCACTATCAATAGCAGTGTCAGCCGTGGCTCAGTGGGCAGCACTCTCGCCTCTGAGTCAGAAAATCGAGGGTTTAAATCCCACTCCAGAGACTTGAGCGCATAATCCAGGCTGACACTCCCAGCGCCAACTCTGAGCGAGAGCTGTACTGTCAGAGGTGCCGTCCTTCAGATGAGACGTTAAACTAAGGCCCTGTCTGCCTCAGGTGAATGTAAAAGATCTCACGGTCGCTATTTAAAGAAGAGAAGGGGAGTTCTCCCCGGTGTCCTGGGGCCAATATTTATCTCTCAACCAACATCACTAAAAAAAAATGATCTGGTCATTATCACATTGCTGTTTGTGGGATCTTGCTGTGTGAAAATTGGCTGCCGTGTTTCCTACATCATAACAGTGCCTACACTTCAAAAGTACTTCCTTGGCTGTAAAGAGCTTTGGGATGTCCTGAGGTCGTGAAAGGTGCTAGGTAAATGCTTTTCTTTTTTTTGTGAATAGCCTTACTGACACTCACTGTCGACTCATACATGGTCACTTGAGGAGAAGTGGGGGAATAGAGGAGATTGAAGCGGCAGAAAAACACAAGTGTACTTATAAGTTACGATAAGTTACAGTCCAACCCAACCGATGGGATTAGATTAACCCGTATTTAACCCTTCATCAAACTCCCTCGCAACATTTTACTGTAACAGAGAGGAGGTGGGTGAAAGGGTTAATAGCCCTCAGTATCTCGGAGATGCCCTCATGGTAAATTCCCATCCTTGGCTGGAGTGTCCGGGAGAAACATTTAGTGGAGACTGGGCACATCTGCAGCGTGAGTAGGGAGAGTCCCCCCGGGCTACCCTTGTGCAACTGGATACAGAGAAGCCCTGGGAGCAAGGTGCTCCCACTGTCCTTTCTCTTAGACACCGGTCAGCCGAGGCTACGGAGAGAGGCAATTTAATTCAAGAAACGTTTGCCCCGTGCCCTGGACGATACGGTTTTTAAGCCTCTGCTCTGTGAGCCACTTGGGATCTTTCTGTGCTGAGTCAGCTGATCACAGTAGGGCCATTACAATTGGACTCAGTGCCCCCGGTCAGAGAGTGGAAAATCAAGTGCAATTTGCATTTATACGGGTGCCTTAAATGTGGAAATGGCGCCCCAGAGGCAGATCACAGAGACGTGAGAATAACAAAAGGTCGAGCCAAAGGGAGGGGGGTGTGGGGGTGACAAAAAGCTCGGTCAAAGAACTAGGTTTTAAGGAGGGACTTAAAGTAGGAGAGGAGAGGTGGAGAGGTTCAGGGAAGGGTTTCCGGAGAGTGGGGCCTGGGGAGTTGAAGAAACTGTACCAATGGTGGGGTGATGGGTGGCGGAGGGGGGCACATGAGGAATGCAGAGTACTGGAAAGATTGTAGGGCTGGAGGAGATTACATTCCTCAAACTGCTCGAGAGTCCCAGAATGGTCCTGAGGAGCTTCTCAGAGAGGCAACAACAGCTTGCATTTATATAGTGCCTTTAACATCCCAAGGCGCTTCACAGGAGCGATTATCAGACAAAAATTTGACACCGAGCCACATAAGGAGATATTAGGACAGGTGACCAAAAGCTTGGTCAGAGAGGTAGGTTTTAAGGAGCGTCTTAAAGGAGGAGAGAGAGGGGGAGAGATTTAGGGAGGGAATTCCAGAGCTCAGGGCCCAGGCAGCTGAAGGCACGGCCGCCAATGGTGGAGCGATTAAAATGGGGGGGTGTGCAAAAGGCCAGAATTGGAGGAGCGCAGAGATCTCGGAGGGTTATTGGGCTGGAGGAGGTTTCAGAGAGAGGGAGGGCGAGGCCATGGAGGGATTTGAACACGAGGGTGAGAATTTTAAATCCGAGGCGTTGCTGGACCGGGAGCCAATGCAGGTCAGCGAGCGCAGTCCCGATCCCTCGACTGTTTCTGGCCAGCAATCCTTCCCATTCATTTGAAATATTTGATTGATATTACCCATGTCTGTGAGAGAGATTAAGGTCATTATGGGCTTTGCTTGGACTCTTTTAGCCTGTACCAAAGGGGCAATCTAGCCATGTCTGTCCGATAGATTATAATCATCATCTACATTAGTCCTCTGTACATGCTATCTGCAAGCCACACACACACTGTGCAGAGTCATACATAACATGCGTGACCAGCTCTATTTCCTCATGCCCTGTGAGGCGAAATGGTTTCATTATAAAGCAGTCACTCACACACGATGCATTCATAGAATCATACAGCACAGAAGGAGGCCATTCGGCCCATTGTGCCTGTGCTGGCTCTTTGAAACAGCTGTCTAATTAGCCCCACCTCCACATAGCCCTGTGAATTTTTTTCCCATTTTCAAGTATTTATCCCATTCCCTTTTGAAAGTTATTATTGAATCTGCTTCCACCGCCCTCTCAGGCAGTGAATTCCAGATCAGAACAACTCGCTGTGTAAAAAAAATTCTCCTCATCTCCCCCATGGATTTTTTGCCAATTATCTTAAATCTGTGTCCTCTGGTTACTGACCCTCCTGCCACTGGAAACAGTCTCTCCTTACTTTATGAAAGCCCCTCATAATTTTGAACACCTCTAACAAATCCGCCATTAATCTCTGCTCTAAGGAGAACAATCCCAGCTTCTCCAGTCTCTCCACGTGACTGAAGTCCCTCATCCCGGCTACCATTCTGGTAAATCTCCTCTGCACCCTCTCCAAGGCCTCGACATCCTTCATAATGTGTAAATCAGAAGGTTACAGTTTCTACATATGGGACATCTACATCTCGAGACTTGGTGGTCTCTATAAACTGCAACGTCACTTGGAGTTCAGATGAACATGGAACACTCTCGCCCCCCTGCTGACTGCTGGTGGGGATCGATCGCACATCAGGAGAGGGCACAGCTGGGTTATCATTGGGCTGTAATATCACCAAGTGTTGCCCACAGCACGTACTGACTGCGGGGTCTCTGTGAACACGAGACTGCCTGGTTTTCCAAGCTGTCGGGTCCTGTTTCTCGATCCACACGTTACCGCCAACGTTAATGAAACGAGAAAGGTCGAGGGTGCCACATTTCAAATTGAAAACTGGCCCTCGCTGGAGTACGATGCCACAAGTCTTGGGAGCCCCCTCCAAGTGGGCATCCTTCATGTGTGAGCTTCGGCGGTGAAAGGCTATTTGACCACGGGGAGCATCACACCCTCATGCACTGTAAGCAGGGGGCACCGGATAGTGATCAAGAACCCAGAGGGTCTTTCCCTCCCTAGCCTGTGAGGGGGGGGGGGGGGGGGCAACTGCAGAATGAACACCTGGACTGATCAGCTGCCTCAGTCTGTGGGGGCTAGAGGGGGGGAGGAACCTAATAGTTTGCTGGTCTATGGGGCTCAGTTCGACTCTGGGTGGTGCATTTACTGATTGAGCCATCAGGACAGCATCTATGTGCCCGGATAGGGAGGGAGAGGGGAATTAGCTCCTGATCTTCTCACGGTGTAGCCCCCACGGTCGAATAGGCGAAACTCGTGTATGAAGAACGGCCCCTTGGGCTGGGATCCGACTGTTCGTGGACCTGTACCCTCGTAAGAGTCACTGCCTTCAGGAGAGGGGGTGCGGAAATTAGGAACTTAGGAACAGAAGGAGGCCATTCAGCCCCTCGAGCCTGTTCCGCCATTCAATTAGATCATGGCTGATCTGTATCTTAACTCCATCTGCCCGCCTTGGTTCTGTAACCCTTAATACCCCTTTTACCCAACAAAAATAATAATTAGAATAACCCAAACTCCTCCATCAAAAAAAATACATGTTCAGCTAAAATAGTAACTGGGAGGTAACTGCTGAGATACTGAGGTGTGATTTCTGAAGTCTCTCCTTATCCTGAACATTGTCAAGTACATAGGGGGACCCCCAGAGTTGTGGGGAATGGGGACCCCCAGAGTTGTGGGGAATGGGGACCCCCAGTGTTGTGGGGAATGGGGACCCCCAGTGTTGTGGGGAATGGGGACCCCCAGAGTTGTGGGGAATGGGGACCCCCAGTGTTGTGGGGAATGGGGACCCCCAGTGTTGTGGGGAGCTTTAAATTCCAATAAAACGCAATTGGGTGCGTGAGGGTCACAATTACTGACCGTGACAATCCCCGATCACTCAACTCCTGGCGTCAAACTTACTGGAGCTCAAAAAGTTAACCTTTCAGGGGAAAAAGTTCTCAATCTTAAAATAAACATTTTTTTAATTTTAACTCACTGAGATCGGCAGATGTGGAGAGTCCATGGTTCTAATGCTCTCTCCTCCAGGACCAGGAGTGAGCTCTGCCTCCCTCTGTAACTCGGGACTTATTTTAAATTCATTAACTTTCCCTTTCCTTCAGGGCCAAGGACTTTCGCACTTTAAAAAAAAATATATTAGTCTCCCTTTACCTTGTTTCTTTTTTTTTTCCTGTTGTCTGTTTTCTCCTCCATGTCTCCCAAGGCAGTGTTGCACTTTCTCTCTCCTCCTCTCCTCTCCCTCTTTCTTTCTCTCTCTCTCCTCTCTGCTCTCAGTCCATTTAAACCCCGCACGCACCGTCCTGCTGCTTTTTGACCAGACGCTGATGTCACGTGTGGCGATCAGCCAGGCAATTCCATTCCTTATATTATTAAAAAAAACATTCCTGGGAAAACAAAACGAAAACAAAAAAAAAACACAAAGAGACATAAAGAAATCGACTGGGGTGGGTCAATTTCAGTCAGAAACTGCATCAAAATGTTGTAGGGTTGGGTTGGGGAGCAGATCAATGTTTACCTGATTGGCTTTCAAATACTGGATCAGAAATCGATAGGATCGATCTGCAGACAGAGACGGTCACAATTCAAACCAGATAAACGAGACTCGGTGTTTTACTCAGAGCCCAAAAGTTGTTCGGCCACTCAGGGTGAACTTATTTTAATTCCCTCCACCTTGCCCAGGGGCAAAACCTGACAAAATGACCCCTGTGGTGGAGTCAGAGAGAGGGGACAATTTCCCATAGGAACAGGGGGAGGCCATTCAGCCCCTCGGGGGCCTGCTCCGCCATTCAATGGCTGATCTTGTACCTCAACTCCATTTACCCGCCTTGACCCTAACAACAATCTATCGATTTCGGTCTTGAAAGACAGACTTGCATTTATATAGCGCCTTTCATAGAAAACATAGAAAATAGGAGCAAGAGTAGGCCATTCGGCCCTTCGGGCCTGCTCCGCCATTCAAAATGATCATGGCTGATCGTCTAACTCAGTACCTTGTTCCCGCTTTTTCCCCATATCCCTTGATCCCTTTAGCATTAAGAAATATATCTATCTCCTTCTTGAATACATCTAATGACTTGGCCTCCACTGCCTTCTGTGGTAGAGAATTCCACAGGTTCACCACCCTCCGAGTGAAAAAATTTCTCCTCATCTCGGTTCTAAACGGCATATCCCATATCCTGAGACTGTGACCCCTGGTTCTGGACTCCCCAGCCATCGGGAACATCCTCCCTGCATCTAGTCTGTCTAGTCCTGTTAGAATTTTACATGTTTCGTGACCTCAGGACATCCCATTTACAGCCAATGAAGTACTTTTTGAAGTGTAGTCACTGTTGTAATGTAGGAAATGCGGCAGCCAATTTGCGCACAGCAAGATCCCACAGACAGCAATGACCAGATAATCTTCAATTGTCCACCAGCATCAACAACTTTTTGGGGGGAAGAGTGTTCCAGATTTCCACTACCCTTTGTGTGAAAAAATGTTTCCTGACTTCGCCCCGGAATATCCCAGCTCTAATTTGAAGTTCGAGCTATTTTGTTCTGGATTTCCCCCCACTGCAGCCTCTGCTGTCCTGGCTCCCTGGACGCAGGTGGGCTGGATGTCTCTGAGGCGATCGGGTGATGCAGAGTTTATCGGGCACTGGTTTGCGACACGATGATAAGCTCGTGTGTGCTTTTCCTTCACGGGGCAAGTCTCCAACACCGGCTGAAGGCTGAGCATATCCTTTTGTACAGAGAGAAAGTCAGGGCACAGCACAAGATACCAGCCAAGGCTGAATGGAGTAGGAGCATAGATGAGATAAAGCAGAGGAAGTAGAGGTTAGGTTTGGGTTTTAAAGCCTGTAGATTGTAGAAGGGAGGTCCTCGGGTAGAGGGGAGAACCAGCGAGAATCTCGCAGGTCCTGAGAAAGACTCAGTAAGAGACCCAAGAACAGGAGTAGGCCATTCAGTCCCTCCAGCCTGCTCCGCCATGGCTTGATATCATGGCTGATCTGTACCTCAGCTCCGCCTCTCTGCCTCAGCTTCAGGTGGGATGCATCTCGATTAGAGAGAAGTGAAAGAGGGCCTAGGAAATGAAGAGGGGCGCAACAGAGAAAGAGATTGGGGCCATTGGTGGCCGTGCCTTCAGCTCCCTGAGCCCTAAGCTCTGGATTCCCTTCCCTAAACCTCTCCCCCTCTCTCTCCTCCTTTAAGACGCTCCTTAAAACCTACCTCTTTGACCAAGCTTTTGGTCACCTGACCTAATATCTCTTTAGGTGTCAAATTTTGTCTGATAACGCTCCTAGGGATGTTTTGCCACGTTAAAGGCGCTATATAAATGCAATTTGTTGTTGTTTGTAGGCTGTCCCAATGGCTCAGTGGTGCATGCACTAGTGAACGAGATAGTTTGTCACCCAGACATGTTCTGTGTTTGATCCCTGGTTTGCTGTTGAGCTGCCTGATTTCACCCAGGGCAGCAGTTGAGACAATCCAATCGGCCATAAGATCCCGAGTTAAGGAAAAAGAATAAGAACATAAGAAATAGGAGCAGGAGTCGGCCATTCGGCCCCTCGAGCCTGCTCCGCCATTCAATCAGATCATGGCTGATCTTCGACCTCAACTCCACTTTCCCGCCCGATCCCCATATCCCTTGAATTAGGCACGTGGTGACCCCTCCCCGACTGAAAAGTGAGCACGTGCAGATGCGAAGGGATGACATGATCTGGCTCGGGCTGTGACGCCCGTCACAGTCAAATATCCTGCCGACACATCTCGGTTCCCACATTGAGATTGACCGATTGGGCGAGGTGACCATGGAAACCGTATCCCGACATCTCCAGGAGTGGAGAGAACAAAAGAAAAAGCACACTTAAAATATTCCAATAAAATTCACAATAATATCATCTCGCTCTTTGGACCTTGAGAGATGGGACATGCTCCGAATTCTTTTCTTTCTACCCTATTGTTTGTGCAAGAGGTTTCAGTGAATCGAGAGCAGGGGGCACACAATGCTACCTTTCCTGTCCTGGTTAATTATCACTTCCGCCTTTTCTCCGGTACATTCCAACAGTGTTATGTTCCCTCTCCCCATCGGAAGCCACACAAAAAAAAAAACCCATCGAAAACATGGAAGACGGGTGACTCATCTGTTTTTCTGTGGCAAGGAAACACAGTAAAGAAACAAAATACAATAAGAGAGAACGTGGAAACGAGACCCAATCATAAATAGACGCAACGCAGACTGGAGCTCAGTGAGAGCATACAAGTCCACAGGCCTCATCTGTTCAGGGGAACGGGCGTTTGGGCTCGGGGCGGCCTGGATCCAGCTCACCGAGATATAGCTCACTTCCCATGCACTTGCTCCTCTCCCAACCCACTCCTTCACCTTCCAACGAAAGAGAAAGTCACAGGGCTCACCTGCAGATGAATTTCACAAGCCGTGTGTTTGTCTGCAGCGATAATACGCACAAGGACACGCACAGTCGCAGACTTTTCCATTTGCTTCTGCACAGGAAGTTAAGTGCAGAGGGAGCACTTTCAATGCAGGGTACCTCCCCGCCCCCTTTTCCCGCAGTAAATGCACGGGCGAGTTCAAAACAAGTTCATGCAACAAGCCCCAGCCCAGTTTTCGTATTACGGGGGTTGGGGGCGGGTGGGGGGTTTGAGGGAGTTCTGTGCCCAGAGCACCCAATGGCAGCGGGACTTTTGATTGGTGAAAAGAGCAGCTTTAAATCGGCAAGGAGGCTGGCAAATAGACAATGATCCTCGTGATGTCCTGTGTGGTTGTTAGCTGCATGTTGGGCGGGCACGGTGGGGTGGAAATTAGACCCGGTTGCGCCCATTTTACAAGCATAAAACGGGCGCAACGATGCCCAATTTTGGGGACCAACGCCCTGCTCCCCGAGGAGGCCTGGAGAACGTTCGACCCGAAATTGGGTTGGGCCATTTTTCAGACCTCCACTGTCAGCGGTCTAAAACAGGCGCTTGGTCCCTTAAATATGCAAATGAGGGGCCGAAAGCCTGTTCTAGGTCCCCTCACACATACATTGTGCAGCAATGAGTGAGGTAGGCATCACTCAGGATTCCTCAGCATCCGCCAACACAAGGTCTGGTTTTTTTTGCCGTAAATTTTTTTTTTTAGAAACTTTCTAGTTAAGCCAAGAGGCTCGTGCATAAAATGGTCATCAGGCCCAATTTCGGGCCGGCCTCGGGCCTGTCTGTTGGGGGCCCCCAAAACAGGCCCAAATGAATTTTCACCCCACCGTTTTATAAGGACAGGAGTGTTGCATCATGTAACACACAGTGTACTATTCTACTGCTCACACATAGCTGAAAGTAACTTAGTTTTCACTTTTAAGACAAATTGCTGTGCCTTCTTGGGTCAGTTAGAGGCTAATTGTCTTATGCAGATCCTCAGGTCAATTAGAGGTCAGAACAGCATTCTTTTCATTTTTTTTTAAAAGTGCGGCACAGAAATTTGCATGGGCGACACCTTAAGTGTGTCGCAAAACCTATATGTGTTTTCATGAGCAGAGCCCCCGTGGCATTGCTCACAGGTAATCCAGGGTCTGGAGCCTGGCTGCAATATTTAGCTGTTAACCTGCCCACTCCTTTCAAGCCCACTGCTCTAAATAGGTAAATTCTGGCAATTGCAGCCACTTATAAGTTCTTGAGGTCACTCAGAGGGCAATTGCAACTTTTTGTAAATACAGGTTCCAGGTCAATGATTGGCGATAATTCTCTCCATTTTTAATATTGCCTTTGCACCTGTAACAAATCGTGACTCTGTGTGACGGACATGTACTAGGAAAACTTTTATGTATATAAATATTTTTTCTTGTTAATATATTAGCTTAGACAGTAGGTAGTGACAAGACTATTTGACCATGAGGGGCATCACAGCAAAATCCTGCCCTCATCCAAAGTTTACACACTTACAAACAGAATTCATTGGATAACACAATAGAAGTGGAATCAGAAAAAAAAAATGCAGGAGATATCGAGAAAGGTGATTCGAAAGGTTGGTCAAAGAGGTGGGTTTTAAGAAGGGTCTCAGAGGAGGAAATGGAAGTGGAGAGGCAGAGGGAAGAGGGATGTACAAGTGGTCAGGGTTAGAGGCTCGTATAGTTTGGGTGAGGTTGTAGGACTGGAGGAGGTTACAGAGATAGGGAGGGAACATAGGAACAGGAGTAGGCCATTCAGCCCCTCGTGCCTGCTCCGCCATTTGATAAGATCATGGCTGATCTGTGATCTAGCCATGGAGGGATTTAAACACCAGGATGGGAATTTTAACTTTGAGGCGTTGGAGGACTGGGAGCCGACGCAAGTCAGCGAGCACCAGAGTGATGGGTGAACTGGACCTGGTGTGGGATAGGATACGGGTAGCAGAGTTTTATCTGCCTTGAAGTTGACAGAGGGTGGAAGCTGGCCAAGAGGAATAGTCGAGTCTGGAGGCGACAAAAGGCCTGGTTTGGGCTCAACTGCGATGCCCCTCATGGTCCAATAACCGTCTAGACTGAAGAACGGTCACGCGGGTGAGGCACCAGGGAGTGGCCACTGGTGATGGATCTGTACCCCAATGAGAATCGTCACCTTCAGGAGAGGAGGGGAGCATCCCCAATTTCCTTCGCTCCGCCATGCCTTCAGTCTCTGGAATTCCCTCCCTAAACCTCCCCGCCTCCCTCTCCTCCTTTAAGATTGTTGTTTCCTCCTCTCCTAATATCTCTACGTGGCTCGGTGTCAAATTCTGTCTGATTTACGTTTCACTACGTTATAAAGGCGCCACATAAATGTAAGTTATTGTTGGAAGGAAGAGAGGATGAATTTCACGTAAGCAACACATCCCACAGCGACGTAATTGGTGTCTGATTTGACGCCTGTTATCGACACACTGAACAAGTTCGCCTGAAGTTTATTCCGGTTGGAGAGGGAGCCGACCGTGAATCACTTTTCAGGATGACAACAGCGTCTGGCCAGTGACAGCGAAATCGTGATCGCGTCCAACAAGTTTGGCAAGGTTACTGGACGAGAGCGTCTGGTGGGAGACAGCAGGGGACACGAGGCTCGGGGGCATGGGGTTTTATCTAGCCTTCGCTGTTTGACCAGGACGCAGTTTTTATCTGTAAATAAACACGCAGACGTGCAGCCACTTCCTCCTAAACACTCACTTTCCATCCTGTGCTCCTTATCTCCAGACCAAACAGATTATTCCAGCAGTCACGAGGCTCGAGCAGGTTTCCTCTCTCTCCGTAGGCAGTGCGTCCAGCCAGTTCTCCCTGCTTCCAGCAAAAACCTGACGATGGTCCACAGTGCTCAGTAAACACGGCCAGGGACGGAGCAGTCCCCACCATTGGCTACTTTTGATCACATTTGCTTCCATCCACACTCGAGCTGCAAATGAAACGAGAGTCGTCGCCCTCTCACTGACCGATTCCGGCCAATCGTGGAAGGAGGTTCCATTCAGAGCACGGAAACCATGGGGTGGGAGAAAGGGGTGTGAGAGAGAGAAGAGAGAGAGAGAGAGAGAGAGAGACAGAGAGAGAGAAAGAGAGGGAGAGAAAGGGAGAGAAAGAGAGAGAGAGAGAAAGAGAGGCAGAGAGAGAGAGAGAGAGACAGGGAGAGAAAGAGAGAGGGAGAGACAGACAGATAGAGAGTGAGAGAGACAGAGAGAGAGAGAAGTCAGAGAGAGAGAGAGAGACAGAGAGGGAAAGAGAGAGGCAGAGAGAGACAGAGAGGGAAAGAGAGAGGCAGAGAGAGACAGAGAGGGAAAGAGAGAGGCAGAGAGAGACAGAGATAGGGAGAGAGAGAGAGACAGAGACAGAGGGAGAGGGGGACAGGGAGAGAAAGAGAGACAGACAGACAGAGAAAGAGAGAGACAGACAGAGAGCGAGAGACAGAGAGGGAGAGAAAGGGAGCGGGACAGGGAGAGAAAGAGAGACAGACAGAGAGAGAAAGGGTCAGAGAGAGAGAGAGGGGAGAGAGAGAGACACACAGACAGACAGACAGACAGAGACAGAGAGACAGAGTGAGAGAGACAGAGAGAGAGAGAGGGAGAGACAGAGAGAGAGTGTGAGAGAGAGGGAGAGACAGAGAGAAAGAGAGACAGAATGAGAGAGAAAGAGAAACAGAATGAGAGAGACAGAGAGGCAGAGAGAGAGAGAAAAGGAGATCGAGACAGAGTGAGAGAGAGAGGGGGAGAGACAGAGTGAAAGAGAAAGAGAGACAGACAGACAGAGTGAGAGAGAGAGGGAGAGAAAGAGTGAGAGAGAGAGGGAGAGACACAGAGAGAGAGAGACAGAGAGAGAGAGAGAGAGAGAGAGAAACAGAAACAGAGTGAGAGACAGAGAGAGAGAGAGGGAGAGGGAGAGGGAGAGACAGAGTGAGAGAGAGACAGAAAGAGAGAGAGACAGAAAGAGAGAGAGACAGAGAGAGAGACAGAGAGAGAGACAGAGAGAGACAGAGACAGAGAGAGAGAGAGTCAGAGAGAGAGAGAGGCAGAGAGGGACAGAGAGAGACAGACAGAGAGAGAGAAACAGAAACAGAGTGAGAGACAGAGAGAGGGAGAGGGAGAGGGAGAGACAAAGTAAGAGAGACAGAGTGAGAGAGAGACAGAAAGAGAGAGAGAAAGAGAGACTGAGTGAGAGAGTGGGAGAGACAGCAAGTGAGATAGAGTGGGAGAGACAGAGAGAGAGAGACAGAGAGAGAGACAGAGAGAGAGAGAGACTCAGAGAGAGAGACAGACAGACAGAGAGAGAGAGGCAGAGAGGGACATAGAGAGAGACAGAAAGACAGAGAGAGAGGGAAAGAGAGAGAGACAGAGAGAGAGAGAGATAGGGAGAGGGAGAGAGGTAAGGAGAGAGAGAGATAGGGAGAGGGAGAGAGCGATAGGGAGATAGAGAGTGACAGAGAGGGATAGAGCGAGAGACACAGAGAGACAGAGAGAGAAAGAGAGAGAGGTAGAGAGAGAAAGGGACAGAGAGAGAGAGACAAAGAGAGAAAGGGACAGAGAGAGAGACAGACGGGGAGAGGTAGAGAGAGAGACAGTGACAGAGAGAGAGAGAGACAGTGACAGAGAGAGAGAGGGAGAGAGAGAGATAGAAAGAGAAACAGACAGAGAGAAAGAGAACCAGAGAGGTGGAGAGAGATACAGACAGAGAGAGAGAGAGATCGAGAAAGAGAGAGACAAAGACAGAGAGATACAGAAATAGAGAGATAGAGAGAGACAGAGGGACGGAGAGAGAGACTGATAGACAGAGATAGAGAGAGATAGAGGGACGGAGAGAGAGACTGATAGACAGAGATAGAGAGAGATAGAGGGACGGTGAGAGAGAGACTGATAGACAGGGAGAGAGAGAGAGACAGGGAGAGAGAGAGACTGATAGACAGGGAGAGAGAGAGAGAGAGAGAGACAGGGAGAGAGAGAGAGAGAGAGAGAGACAGGGGGAGAGAGAGAGAGAGAGAGACAGGGAGAGAGATAGAGAGAGATAGAGGGACGGTGAGAGAGAGACTGATAGACAGGGAGAGAGAGACAGGGAGAGAGAGAGAGAGAGAGTCAGAGGGACGGAGAGAGAGAGAGACAGAGGGACGGAGAGAGAGAGACAGATAGACAGGGAGAGAGAGAGGCAGAGAGAGAGAGAGACTGATAGAGAGAGAGAGAGAGAGAGCGAGAGAGACTGATAGACAGGGAGAGAGAGCGAGAGAGACTGATAGACAGGGGGAGAGAGAGAAACACACACACTAACACACGTGGGATCTGGACTTTGTGCAAATGTGTAAAAGGGGTGACAGTGAATGGGCCGCCCGTTTCACATCTCTCCCCATTTTTATTTCTGTTGTAGTCATAAATAAAAATGAAACCCAATGTGGTCCAAAACAAATTAGGTTGTGACAGGAGATCTCAATAAAAGTGTAAAGTTTGGGGGCGGGGGGTGCGCGAGGGAGAGGTCACAGCTCCAGTCCCAGGTGTAATCGATAACCTTTCACTTGGAAGTGTTTTAGTCACGATTACATGACCTGGGGCGGTGACCTAAGATTGTGAACTTTAAGCAGCCTTTCACTGGGAGCCTGTTCCCTCCTGCTCCTTCCCCCAAAGCCAAATTGACCCGACCTGATCTGAATGGCTTTGACCTTCCCAACATTAAGCTGGAGAGAATCATCGAATGATACGCCACAGAGGCCTTTCAGCCCATCGTGGATGTGCCGGCCCTTTGAAAGAGCTATCCAATCAGTCCCACTCCCCTCTGCTCTTTCTCCGTCGCCCTGAAAATTTTTCCCCTTCAAGTATTTATCCAATTCCCTTTTGAAAGTCACTATTGCCCTTTCAGGCAGCGCGTTCCAGATCAGAACAACTCGCTGCGTAAAAAAAATTCTCATCTCCCCACTGGCTTTTTTGTCAATTAACTTAGATCTGTGTCCTCTGGTCACTGACCCTCCTGCTAGTGGAAACAGTTAGAATGATAACTGGTCACTTATGATGATGCCAGATAAGGAACTGAACCACAGTTTTTGCTCTGATTTCCCCCAGTACCAGGGGAGCTGCGATTAATTGGGATCTCAGTTGAGGCCGGGAATGTCCGGAGCAGGATTCTCCCCGCCCCCCCCCACTATCCCGAGGGATTTTCTTCATGTCACATCTCAGTCTGTGATCTCTCAGGGTAATTACGATGCTGGCTGCCAGGGAACACCCTGAAATAATTATTGCAAACAAACAAGGCAGCTTGCACATACTCATACAGCCAGGTCCACTCACAGTGCCAATCTCCCCCTCCACAGCACCCGGTCTCCCCCCTACCTCTATTAAATCTCCCCTTAACCTTCTCTGGTCTAAGGAGAACAACCCCCAGCTTCTCAACTCTCTCCACATTAATGAAGTCTCTCGGCCCTGGTACCAATCTAATAAATCTCCTATATATATATAAATAAATAACTACTCCGTTGACTCCAAGAGCCTCAGTCTAAACCCACTCTTCTGTGCACTTACCATAATATTTAATGTTCCTAGTTTACAACCAACTTTTCCAATCCCCTTTTAAAAAAATTAATGGACTCCCTTCAACAATAGTTTGAGGCAGAGTGTCCCACATTCTAACCCACTCTGCGAAGGATTTTATTCCTAATTTCTTTAGATCTTTTTGTGCTAACTTTAAATTTTTGCCCTCTTGTTACTGTCTCGCTGAGCCGTGGAAACAATCTATCATTTACCTGATCAGAACTCTTCCTAGTCTTGAAGAGCTCCTGTTGATCATCCTTCAACCTTCTCAGCTCAGGGGAAAAATTCCAACTTCTAATATCTTTCTTCATAACTGTAACCCCTGATTCCAGTTCACATCCGAGTGAATCTGTGCTGCAACATTGCCATTGCTTTTATATCCTTCCTATGGGGTGCTTAAAACTGTACTTTTAGAAGTTTCCAACAGCGACCTAACTAGAGTCCACACAGATGAGAAGGTATATCCTGCTTTTGAGTGCCACGGGATCATTTACGTCTCACCCGAAAGGCGGCACCTCCGACAGTGCAGCACTCCATCAGTACTGCACCGGGAGTGTCAGCCTGGATTTTGTGCTCGAGTCTCTGGAGTTGGACTTGAACCCACGACCTTCTGACTCAGAGGCGAGAGTGACAGCCGCTGAGCCACGGCTGACCACCCAGGCTTACCTCGTCCATCTCAGCACAAACCCAGGACCTCCCTGGTCTGTATGCCTCAGTGTTACACACCGGTGACGGTGCATTGGCAAAGCTCTTGGGTTCTGGCAGGTGGCCAGCATCCGTGGAGTGACCGTAGAGAAGATGTTTCCATTTGTCAGGGAGTCTGAAACTAGGGGCCATAAATATAAGATAGTCAGTAATGAATCCAATAGGGAATTCAGGAGAAACTTCTTTACCTAAAGAGTGGTGAGAATGCGGAACTCGCTCCCACAAGGAGTAGTTGAGGTGAATAGTGTAGATGCATTTTAGGGGAAGCTCGATAAACACACAAGGGAGAAAGGAATAGAAGGATATGTTGATAGGGTGAGATGAATAGGGGTGGGAGGAGGCTCACGTGAGCATAAACGCTGACATAGACCAGTTGGGCCGAATGGCCTGTTTCTGTGCTGTAGACTCGATGATCCCAGCAAGAGTCGGTACCTTCAGGAGAGGAGAAATAGGAGCAAAAAAGCCCACACCATCCAGCTCTGAAATGGTTAAAACGTGTCCGGCCTGAGATTGAGGTCAGGTTACTGTGTAAAGCAGTCAGTGGCTCTTGGGATCACAGTGCGAGGATGTAGCAAATGCAGGCAGTGGTTATACGTCGTCAGGAGATGAATTCATCGCAGACAAGATAGGACAGGAAATGGGGTGGGGGGAGACCCAAATTAGAATCACCACCCCCGCTGGAGTAACAAGTGGACTCGGAAAATCTGAGCGACTGGAGGGGGTCTCCTGAGACCGTGCTGCTCACGGGCACGAGACAGTGTCTACGGGAAATACTGAAGGTTGAAGATGTCCACTCTCCCGCAGCGAGGGACAAGTGAGGTACAGCTCGTCAACCTCTGGAATTCACATCAGTCCGGGCGTCTCCTTCTCCCCTCCCGAGTGTTCTTGGATTTCACGCCGCAGTCGACTGGGAGGGCCCCTCGACATCTCTCTGGGTTCTTCACAAATACACGGCAGCTGTTAGAACTATTTACAAAAAAAGAAGATTTGCATCACCTGAGGGGACTGTTACTTCTCGTTCCCCGTCCTTGTGCTGCCAGCTCGACTTCCCCAGAGACGCTGAACCGTCTCGTCACAGCTTTAGCCCTTAGGCAACAGCTTTGCAGAGATGCTCGCCACCCCAGTCGTGTTTCTCTTCAGGGCCCCCTCCTCTCTGCAAAGGGGGTGTCTCTCGCTGGGGTACAAATCCACAGGCTCCAATCCCCCCCCCCCACATACCTCACCGTTACATTGAGCATCGCGGCCAAACCTGATCTGGTCTTTACTTGACGTTCACATGTTCGCCAGCCGAGTGGTATGGGGCTATACGAACAATGGCGGACAGTTGAAGACCCTCCAGCCTGTCCGACACAATTGTGATATCTTGTGCATCACAATATATACACTCTCCACCCCAAACCCCAAACCACGTGATCTCCTGGGTGAGACAAAGAACCAGATAGAAACCCCAGGCCAATTTGGGGGAAACAAAGCCTGGGAAATTCCTCTCAGGCGATGGAAGCCAGTCCAGGAGATCACTCTGGCCCTGAGAATACCATGCAGTGCCCACCGTGCGTAGGAGGTCACCTCCACCCCAGCCAGAACCAGGTCCAGCTCTCGCTGGGAACTCAGCTGTGATTATTTCCCCCTCCCCTAGCCCATGGGCGTCCCGGCAAAGATCAGCTAACTCAGCGAAGAGCAGGAACTGAACCTGGGACTTCGCTGTGCAGCTCAGTACTACACCTGGTGAGACAAGAAGGGCCTGCATTTATATAGCGCCTTTCACAACCTCAGGACGTCCCAAAGCGCTTCATAGCCAATGAAGTACTTTTTTGAAGTGTAGTCACTGTTGTCGGAAACACAGCAGCCAATTTACGCACAGCAAGATCCCACAAACAGCAATGGGATGATGACCAGATAATCTGTTTTTTAGTGATGTTGGTTGAGGGATGAGTATTGGCCCAGGACAGTGGGGAGAACTCCCCTGCTCTGCGAAATAGTGGCCGTGGGATCTTTTACGTCCACCTGAGGGGGCAGACGGGGCCTCATTTTAACGTCTCATCCGAAAGACGGCACCTGTGACAGTGCAGCGCTCCCTCAGCACTGACGCTGGGAGTGTCAGCTGAGATTACCTTCACCTTTATACTAGTAATTGCGAAAGGTGGGTGCAGAGCTCAACCTTATCAAAGGCCCTCGCAAATAAAGCATCCGTGTTTGTAAATACAGCCTTTGGCTACTGCTCGATCATATAAAAATCCAGACAGAACTGGTTTCAAGCCTGGTGGACAGGGCTTTGGGCCAGAGGCAATACTTTGGATGCTTCAGTCCCGATTACCAGGTGTCCCAAACCCACTAGGGTCAATATTCACTGCCCAGAGTGACGGGCCTACTGTTCCTGGGGAAACTAAATGAAATGTCAAGTTTGGCTCAGTGGGTAAGCACTCTCGCCTCTGAGTCAGAAGGTCGTGGGTTCAAGTCCCACTCCAGAGACTTGAGCGCAAAAAAATTCCAGTGCCAGTACTGAGGGAGTGCTGCTCTGTCGGAGGTGCCGACTTTCGGATGAGATGTTAAACTGAGGCCTTGTCTGCCCTCTCAGCTGGATGTAGAAGATCCCACGTGTTAGGGAGTTGTCCTGGGTCAATATTTATTCCTCAACCCAACACCCAAAACAGATTATCTGGCCATTATCACATTGTTGTTTATGGGATCTTGCTGTGCGCAAATTCACGACACTTCAAAAGTACTTCATTGGTTGCCCTGAGGCTGTGAAAGGAACTATAATAAATGCAAGTTCTTTCTTTCCAATTTGCAGTGTGTCAGCCTGGATTCTGTGCTCAAGTCTCGAACGGGATTTAAACCCACAGCCTTCTGACTCGAGGCGAGAGTGTTACCCACTGAGCCATGGCTAACACTCAACTCCACCATGATCACTATTTGGCCAAGTGTTGCGGCGCATTCCTCATCCGGGATACCCCCGAGCACAGGGCAGCCCCCCTCTGCTGCTCGGAGGCCTCGTAGAGACAACTTATTCCTGAAGTAGAAGATCTACAAAAAGTGACAGGCTCCCAGGATTCGTAGGACCGGGCTCCTGGAGATCCAGGAAGTGCACCGTGATTGTCCCAGAATCCGCAGCATCTACCTGGGGTGTGTGGGAGAGAGGGGTTTTGGTGATTATCCTTCTGCTGGGCGTCAATGCAGGGAATGGACCAGTTTCCATTTTAGACATTCAGTGTCAGCGTCAAACACTCCCAGCACGGGTTAGATGCAGAATAAAGCTCCCTCTACTATCCCATCAAACACTCCCAGGGCAGGTACAGGGTTAGATACAGAGTAAAGCTCCCTCTACACTGTCCCATCAAACACTCCCAGGACAGGTGCAGCACGGGTTAGATACAGAGTAAAGCTCCCTCTACACTGTCCCATCAAACACTCCCAGGACAGGTACAGCACGGGTTAGATACAGAGTAAAGCTCCCTCTACACTGTCCCATCAAACACTCCCAGGGCAGGTACAGCACGGGTGAGATACAGAGTAAAGCTCCCTCTACACTGTCCCATCAAACACTCCCAGGGCAGGTACAGCCAACCTCTGAACAGTGCTCCCTACATTTTTTTATCCGTTCATGAGATGTGGGCGTCGCTGGCGAGGCCGGCATTTATTGCCCATCCCTAATTGCCCTTGAGAAGGTGGTGGTGAGCCGCCTTCTTGAACCGCTGCAGTCCGTGTGGTGACGGTTCTCTCACAGTGCTGTTAGGAAGGGAGTTCCAGGATTTTGACCCAGTGACGATGAAGGAACGGCCGATATATTTCCAAGTCGGGATGGTGTGTGACTTGGAGGGGAACGTGCAGGTGGTGTTGTTCCCATGTGCCTGTTGCTCTTGTCCTTCTAGGTGGTAGAGGTCACGGGTTTGGGAGGTGCTGTCAAAGAAGCCTTGGCGAGTTGCTGCAGTGCATCCTGTGGATGGTGCTCACTGCAGCCACAGTGCGCTGGTGGTGAAGGGAGTGAATGTTTAGGGTGGTGGATGGGGTGCCAATCAAGCGGGCTGCTTTGTCCTGGAAGGTGTCGAGCTTCTTGAGTGTTGTTGGAGCTGCACTCATCCAGGCAAGTGGAGAGTATTCCATCACACTCCTGACTTGTGCCTTGTAGATGGTGGAAAGGCTTTGGGGAATCAGGAGGTGAGTCACTCGCCGCAGAATACCCAGCCTCTGACCTGCTCTTGTAGCCACATTATCTATATGGCTGGTCCAGTTAAGTTTCTGGTCAATGGTGACCCCCAGGATGTAGATGGTGGGGGATTCGGCGATGGTAATGCTGTTGAATGTCAAGGGGAGGTGGTTAGACTCTCTCTTGTTGGAGATGGTCATTGCCTGGCACTTGTCTGGCGCGAATGTTACTTGCCACTTATGAGCCCAAGCCTGGATGTTGTCCAGGTCTTGCTGCATGCGGGCTCGGACTGCTTCATTATTTGAGGGGTTGCGAATGGAACTGAACACTGTGCAATCATCAGCAAACATCCCCATTTCTGACCTTATGATGGAGGGAAGGTAATTGATGAAGCAGCTGAAGATGGTTGGGCCTAGGACACTGTCTTGAGGAACTCCTGCCCTGGGGCTGAGATGATTGGCCTCCAACAACCACTACCATCTTCCTTTGTGCTAGGTATGACTCCAGCCACTGGAGAGTTTTCCCCCTGATTCCCATTGACTTCAATTTTACTAGGGCTCCTTAGTGCCACACTTGGTCAAATGCTGCCTTGATGTCAAGGGCAGTCACTCTCACCTCACCCCTGGAATTCAGCTCTTTTGTCCATGTTTGGACCAAGACCATAATGAGTGGAGCCGAGTGGTCCTGGCGGAACCCAAACTGAGCATTGGTGAGCAGGTTATTGGTGAGTAAGTGCCGCTTGATAGCACTGTCGACGACACCTTCCATCACTTTGCTGATGATTGAGAGTGGACTGATGGGGCGGTAATTGGCCGGATTGGATTTGTCCTACTTTTTGTGGACAGGACATACCTGGGCAATTTTCCACATTGTTGGGTAGATGCCGGTGTTGTAGCTGTACTGGAACAGCTTGGCTAGAGGCGCCAGACATTTCCTACACCTGCCATCTCGCGGCCTCTGACTCAGACTGCCCATTTCGCGCCAATAGTGGGCCAGTTTTGTGCTGAAGGCCCAGGGCCATTAGTAGCTGGATTGGGAATTGCCCAAACTCATTTGACGCGAGACCCTTATAGTGTGGAGAGAGAACACTTTCAGTCGAGCAGTCCTGGGCTGGAGTTGGACCTCAGGTCCCCCGAGTTGAAAGGTCAGCGTCTGACACAGCATTGGCGAATTGGTCACGGCGCTGGGGTCCCCGAGTGACGTCCAGACCTCCACCTGATGGGAATCCCCCAGTGGACTGGATTGAGCACAGAAGACACGGCAAATTCCTGTGTCACTGCGAATATCATTTTAATAATCGTACAAAGCATTAAAACATTTTGAAAACAATTAGACGACGACAACACTTTCTGGCCACTCACTGTGGATCCAAATCGAATCTGGATGTGAAGAGAGTCTCCCATGCCGGATAAAATCTAAACCCAATTGCAGTTCGATTATATTCAGCTTTAAAAAAAAAGGCACTTGGAACAGTTCATCGTTTGTGCTACCAGTCTCCTGCTCGCCCCCCGAATCAGACCGAAAGCCCCTCCCCCGAGGAAAGGGGGGGGCGTTGTACCCCAACCGGGCCCCCTTTATCCCGGCTCGATCAATGACTGACAGGGGGGGCGGCCCTCCCCGTCGCTTCGGAGCTGTGGCCGAGTTCAGAGGACGCCCGTTCTCCCCGGCTGCACCGCCACGGCCGGTCGGCGTTAGCGGATTTCGACGGTGCAGTAAATCAACGGGATCGATTCCTCGGGGGGGGTCGGGAACCACGGTGACGGAGCGTGGATCGGGGGAGGGGGAGCAGAGACAATATTTAATACATCACTGGGTCACCTCAAATACTGCCGGAGAAAAAAAAAAGCAGCAGATCCTCAATATCGCCTGGCTGAGGAACATAGGAAGGAGCAATACTTTCCCTTGCGGGGTCCGCCTGGAGCCCGCGGAGGGTCTCGATACCGACACTCTGCACAGACGCCAGTGTGAACGTGGGTCGGCTACCGCAGCACTTGTCAGGATGCACAGGGGAGCAGACGACAGTCGGGAGAAAGAGAAACAGCTGATTTAAAGTCTCGTTCCCCCGCCCCCCCACCTCTCGGCCCTTGGTTTGACCAATCTCCAACAGCAGGGGGTCCTGGCTGTACTCCAACAGTTCAAGCTCTAGTCCCGGGTGCTCCGTGGCCAGGCGTCCCACCGCTGTCTAATCTGGCCGCTGGAGGCCGCACACGGAACGCGTCTGTCGCTCCTACACCTGACGCTGGGGTCTGACTCGCGGAAACAACTGGAAAAAAAAACAATCATGAACGTGTAAACAAAAACATCCATTAGAAAGAACTCGCATTTCTCCAGCGCCTTTCACCACCTCAGGACGTCCCAAAGCCCTTTACAGCCAATGAAATACTTTTTTTTTGAAGTGTAATCGCTGTTGTAATGTAGGAAACCAGACAGCCAACTTGCGCACAGCAAGATCCCACAAACAGCAATGTGATAAATGACCAAATCATCTGTTTTGTTTAAAGTGATGTTGGTTGAGGGATAAATATTGGCCCAGGACACCGGGGAGAACTCCCCCTGGTCTTCTTCGAAATAGTGGCATATCCACCTGAGAGGGCAGACGGGGCCTCGGTTTAACGTCTCATCCGAAAGACGGCACCTCCGACAGTGCGGCGCTCCCTCAGTACTGGCACTGGGAGTGTCAGCCTGGATTATGGGGCTCAGGTCTCTTGGAGTGGGGACTTGAACCCACGACCTTCTGACTCAGAGGCAAGAGCGCTACGGACTGAGCCCCGGCCGACACCTTAAGTGTCAGGTTACGAGCCTCACAGACCAGCACGGCCCAGGTTCCACCTCCCGCCTCCTGATCTGCGCTGAGTGAGTTGATATCCTGGGATAGGGCTCCCACTCCTCACGGCTCTATAGTGATCCCTGCTGGAAGGTGCGCAGGGGCGCGGTGATGTCAGAAGAGGACAGGAATCGTCTCGACCTGCGATGCCCCACCCAGTCGAATAGCCGACTGAATATCACCATCACACCTGAACGGTACAGGAGCCGTGGAACCGGGAGGGTGGCAAGAGGGAGAGAAAAACAAAGAGCGTAACCAAACACTTACTCCGAGGAAGTTGTAAGGTACGTAGCCCTCTCGGCCGTACAGCGAGGCCCACCACCAGCTGGACTCCTCCTTGTCCCCGCGCCGCAGGATAGTTATTGTTTCGCCCTCCCGGAAGGTCAGTTCATCGCTGTTCTCCGCCTCGTAATCCCACAGCGCATAAACGACAGCGTTATTCATCATCCCCGCCTGCTGCTCGGCACCTGAGAGGGCAAAAGGAAGAGAGATACTGAGAGGGTGACCCGAGAGGTCCAATAGGAGAGTGGGAATGAGCGAGAGCGAGAGATAGGGGAGGGAGAAAGAGAAAGAAAGCGGAGGGAGAAAAGACAAAGCGGAGAGAAAGCACGAGTGGCGAAGGGTGTGACGGAAGAGGGAGCAGACCCACATGAACGGAGAAAAGGAGAGTACACACGAGAGAGAAAACGTGTCCACAAGAGGAGAGGAGAAAAAGAGGGGAGGCAGGCAATAGAGAGAGAGCGGGGAGAGGTGGAGTTTGAAAGGAGAGAGAGCATGCACAAGGGAGGGAGAGAGAGAGAGAGACAGGAGAGAGAGCGCGAGCGCGAGAGAGAGAGCGAGAGAGAGCGCGAGAGCGAGAGAGAGAGCGAGAGAGAGAGAGAGAGCGAGAGAGAGAGAGAGAGCGAGAGAGAGAGAGAGAGCGAGCGAGAGAGAGAGAGCGAGAGAGAGAGCGCGAGAGAGAGAGCGCGAGAGAGAGAGCGCGAGAGAGAGAGCGCGAGAGAGAGAGCGCGAGAGAGAGAGCGCGAGAGAGAGAGCGCGAGAGAGAGAGCGCGAGAGAGAGAGCGCGAGAGAGAGAGCGCGAGAGAGAGAGCGCGAGAGAGAGAGCGCGAGAGAGAGAGCGCGAGAGAGAGAGCGCGAGAGAGAGAGCGCGAGAGAGAGAGCGCGAGAGAGAGAGCGCGAGAGAGAGAGCGCGAGAGAGAGAGCGCGAGAGAGAGAGAGCGAGAGAGAGAGAGCGCGAGAGAGAGAGAGCGCGAGAGAGAGAGAGCGCGAGAGAGAGAAAGCGAGAGAGAGAGAGAGCGAGAGAGAGAGAGAGCGAGAGAGAGAGAGAGCGAGAGAGAGCGAGAGAGCCCGCGCGAACAGGACGATCATAGCAGAGAAGAGAAAGGAAGTGCAAAAGGGGTGGAACAGAAGACAGGAGAAAGTGGAGAAAGAGCAGACACGAGAGGAGACAGCGACAAACAGGACTGAAAGAGGGAGGGAGAGAAAACTGAGAAAAAAAATCTAGAAAGTGAAAGGCGGGGGTTTAAGAAAAAGGAGAGAAAGCTCCTGAAGGTGCGGGTCGGGTGCGCGTACTTACTGAACAGAAAGCGGGCGCATTCCTCGTAACCGTCCAAGTAACTGTCACACTTCTCCGCAGCTGTGGCACCGTCGCTCAGGGTCATAGAGAAGATGGCGGCTCCTTTCCTCACCAGGAAGGTGCAGATCTGCAAGTCGTTACAGGACGCAGCGCAGTGCAGAGGGGTCCTAAACATATCGCAACAGCAGTCAGGTTAAACCGCCCATAGCACCCGATCTCCGGGCCACGAGTCCGCTTTTAAATCATGAGCTGCGTTTCCCCAAGCGGTTTCTCCCCACCTCCACCCCCCACCAATCCCTGACTGGTCATTCATCGTGTGCGAGCCTGAACAGCGAGCGTTGGTGGGCCATTCGACCACGGGAGGCATCACACCGTCTGACACGCGCGCGCGCTCGCGCTTTCCAGTTGGGACCAGTGGGTGATGATCAGGAGCAGGAACCCCGGCCCCTCTCCCCTTCCCAGGAATGCCGAGAGCTGTCGCAGTCCCCTAGGAGAACAACTAACTCGCTAACAGGCAGAAGGCTCATTTTCAAACCTGGGGCCTTCTGCACGCCTCCAATTCTGGCCACTTGCGCATCCCCGATTTCCTTCGCTCCACCATTGGCGGCCGTGCCCGGGCCCTAAGCTCTGGAATTCCCTCCCTAAACCTCTCCGCCTCTCTCTCCTCCTTTAAGACGCTCCTTAAAACCCACCTCTTTAACCAAGCTTTTGGTTGCCTGTCCTAATATCTCCTTATGTGGCTCGGTGTCAAATTTTGTTTGATAATCGCTCCTGTGGAGCGCCTTGGGACGTTTTACTACGTTAAAGGCGCTATATAAATGCAAGTTGTTGTTGTTCCTGGTCTGTACCGCGCCAGGGAATGAATTCACCCGTCGGGGGGTGGGGGGCGCAGTTGGCACGGCACGGAAACCATTTTGAAAACTAACCATCCGTGGCTGTCGGGCGCATTGACCTTGACTCCGAAGTTGACGAGGAACTCGACGACGTTGTAATGGCCGCCACAAACCGCGTTGTGGAGTCCGGTGATGCCCTCGTCGTTCGACTGGCTCGGGTCGTTCATCTGGAAAGAGACAAGGAGCGTAAATCAGCGGGTCACCGGGCGAGAGGGACTCCAATCCACCCGGTCAGTCTCCGCCCAAACCCGCTGAAGGGGTC